>NW_019154133.1:1683931-1714772 GCF_002288905.1 Enhydra lutris kenyoni | reverse complement strand
AAAAAAAAAAAAAAAAAAGATGATAAAAAAAAAAAAAGAAATATGTCATTATATGTCTGACTCATTTATTCATATACTTGAGATGAATTTCTTAGGTGGGATTTCAAGAAATATTCTTGTGAAAAATACACATATGGCAAAGGATGTTTTTACAGATTAGGTACAATTTGCTGGTAGTCCAAATTCTACAGTGACATATGATATTTACGTATATGTGATCCTCAAAAAACAATGTTATTTTCCTATCTTCATTTTCCTAGTTATAAGAAAAATGGGTTGCAATAGGTGATACTTAATGTCTCTTTTATATTAAAATTAAATTATCCTAAGATTCTGGCAAGTCAAAATAAACCCAGTCCTGGGATTTTTATATCCATTCTTCATTCTTCACTCTTTATGATGGCATCATTAGTAATATTAGAATAGTTTAACAAGAGCAAAGATAACAAAGATATGAACATGTCTTCTCTTTCTCATCCTTTTTACACGTCCTTTATACGTTAGAAAATAACTAAATAAAATATTCCTCCTTTAGGGCTGAATTAAAATGTTCAAAGGAAATAATCTTTAAAGCTGAATATGCTCACACATATGAAAAGTATTGACTAGTCTGTAAATGGAAAATGCTTTTATTTGTGCCTTTCACCTATATTATTCAATCAATTCATCAATTTATTTTTAGGCAATTATGAACTGAATAGCTCACATTTTAAGGGTCTTTAATGGGGATTTTTGCAAGACTGTATGAAGTTATCATAGCATAAATTACAACAAACCAAACAGAATTACACCAATAGCAAAAAATCTTTAATGAAACCCAAACATTTTCAAGGTCTGTTTGGAGCAGTGTAATGAGTTCTATTTTGTATGTACTAAGATTTAGATCAAAGAATACATAGGGACACCTGGGTGGCTCAGTCCGTTAAGTGTCTGCCTTTGGCTCAGGTCATGATCCCTGGGTCCCAGGATTGAGTCCTGCATCAGGATCCTTGCTCAGCAGGGAGCCTGCTCCTCCCTCTGTCTGCCACTCCCCCTGCTTGGGCCTGCACCCACACTCTCTCTCTCTCTCTTTCTCTGGCAAATAAAATCTTAAAAAAAAAAAAGAACATATATTATTAAAATGACAAGTAAAATAATAATTCAAGTAAATGATCATGAAAGGGATGAATATATGCATACTATGGTATTAGGTTGATGTTTGATGACCAAAGGAATAGTCAAATGAATAGGAGATGAGAATATCAGGGTGAGGGATAGAATAAGGTTGACAACTAGGAAGAGAAGTGGGCATGTTTTTATAAAAATAATTTTCTATCATTTAAATTATGTGCCATACAGGAGACGGACTTGTACTGTGGTTAGTAGATACACTTCTTTAATTTATTAAATTTTAAGCTATATTTATCTTGGCAATGATAGAGAAAAAAATATTTGTGTGCCATGATCAAGACTGCGTTTTTGGTCTCAGCCAAGGGTATGTGTTTGATAACAGCTGAGTATCAATGTTGGAGAAGCACAAAGAAAATATAAAATATTATTAAAATTTTTCAATCATCAAGATATCCTTTGAAAGTGTATGTGGAAATAGTTGAAAGTCTGTTCACACATGAAACAAAGTAACTAGAATTTATAGAATAAAAAGGTTTTAATTTCCATTATTTATATCACCTTCCTTTATTAATTTTACATGATGTAAGAAATCCATGGTTATATGTGATATAACTGGTATTTTTGGAAGCCATTTTATTTTTACTTTAACTTATTAGAAAATGATGGTCTCTACAACTGTAAAGTGGAAACACTTTCTCTCATCAACTCAGGGAAATTACTATGCCATAGTAGCAGATATTATTTTTTGAATAATAGGCTATTTTCCTGAAATTTATATGCTGATTCCAATTTATACCTATTTTGTTCAGCTTTCTTCAGCAGATGATCAATCTGCATTAGTGAATGTTTATTATTCTAAATGTTTAATAATAGGAGGAAAAATTTGACATCTATATGTCATAATCTAAAATAATAAGTAGCTTTTGAACTTTAAATAGATTTAAAGAAATATGAAAACTTTTTTTCTATAGTACATCCTGCCCTACCTTTAAAAAAAATGTAAAAATAAAAACCTAAATACATTGATTTCCTACTTTCATCTAAAAACAGAAATTCCTTTCTTTTGAAATGAACACAATTTTCTCAATAAATATAGAACATCCTTTTGTACTACAGCTTTAGGTTTATTTTAGTATTTCAAATATGATTTAAGAGAAAATGACATTAAATTACACAAAGGACATAGATTCAAACATATAGATTGGAATACACTCTTTAAAATAGAACCATTACAACATGTGCTCTCTGGAATTATAACAAGGTTACTTTGTATTTGCAGGAGGGGAGAGCAGAGGCAATAACTTGGTAAAAATAAATGGGGAAAAACTTTCTAAAATAGATGAATGTGCAGACCACCTCAAGGTCAGTTGTAAGCATGATGAGAGAGAGAGTTTGCCATCCTTTTTTTTTTTTTTTCCCCACTGAAAATAGGTCTACATTTATACAGATGGCTTTTTCTTTTAAGGAGAGTTTAGTTGTCATTCACATTACATTTGATACACTTTGGAATGAATCAAATATGATTTTCCTCCATATGTCTAGCAAATCAAGCCCATTTATAAACACTGGCCACACCCATTTCAATCTGTTGCCACCAAGTGTAACTCCTCAGAGATAAATAAATCTCCGTAAGTGCATCAGTTGACAGTAATGATATACTTTAGTTATAATTTCTCTGGAAAATAGTATGATATCGTCTGTCATGTTGGTTCTTATGAACTAGAAAAAAAAAAAAAAACCGCCAGCAATTTGAAGTACTTTTACTTTATTCACTGGCATTAGTTAAGATATAATATTTCCTTTAGCCAAGCCCCACATGAATGCCAATAAATGTTTGTATTTCTTAATAGCATTTGGAAATAAGGGAATAAAAAAAAATCCATGAGATTTTTATCTTTAGAAAGTATTTAAATCTACAAATTTGAAAGACAGTTGAAGGGCATTTAGTTCAACCACGTAGCCTATTTAATTCTTTGAATCATAACTGAGGCAAATAGTTTGAATATACTTGAACACTCTAAATGTTGAGAAGTTACTTTTATACAGAGGCATTTCCACTGTTAAATTCCTCTTATTAAATTTTATAAGACCCATTACTAACTAAGGGGTATTTTGTTTCATGAATGTGATAGAAGCAAAATTTTTGTTGAGAAAATTCAGAGTTCTTAACCTTTAACATTGTACCACTTACAGAAAATGTTAGTTCAGTGTTCATTTTGTTTGCTTGTTGGTCTTTGTCATTTGTCTAATTCTAACCACAACTAAAAATTCTGTTATTTTAGTTTGCTTCTGCTTTTATGCATAGTTTTTTATCTTTAGGATTATTGAAAATTTTAGTTTTTTCTCCCATTAAGATTTAGTCCTCCTTGCACTGCTTATTATAAATACACATCAATGTATTTTATCCCCTCCATGTAATACACATCCTTTTTTAAATTAAAGCTGACTTTAGAATTCTCTATAAAAACGACATCCTGCCCTACATGTCCCAAGAAGTCAATTCATTGGGCCTGTGTTCAGGTTATACCTAACTCATAAGAAGCACTTGTGATTATGAAGTCATAATCGTTATTTGAGGGCCGTGTAAATTCTTGAATAACCTTATATTGAAGAATATTGTTCATATTTGATTTCAAAAACTTTGTGCAAGGCAATAACTACCACCTACTCTCTGTTCACACCCTTTATTTTCCATTTTTTTCCCTTATTTTCACACAGTGAAAGGGATCCTAAAGGGCCTTGTTTTTTTCAATGTATAAGATTTTATTTTGTTTTTAAGATTTTATTTATTTATTTGACAGACAGACCACACACAAGTAGGCAGAAGGAGTGGGAGAACCAGGCCCCCTGCTGAGCAGAGAGCCTGACGTGAGGCTCTATCCCAGGATCCTGAGATCATGACCTGAGCCAGAGGCAGATGCTTAACCCTGAGCCACCCAGGTGCCCCTAAGATTTTATTCATGTGTCTGAGTACATAGTATGGCAGCAGTGAAGAAACACACCTGTAGGGTTGGGCAGGAATTATTTCTTTACTCCACTATAGTTTCATTTCTTCCTGTTAGATGAATATAAGGTCCATTCACTTCAATGTCAGCTATTCCTTAGGAGTCTGGTCCTGTGATGCACAAAGAAAAATATGGCACTAAACTAATAGGGTGCTTTCAGAGCAGAAAGAAGCAAGAAAATTGTGTGTGTGTGTGTATATATATATATATATATATATATATGTGTGTGTGTGTGTGTGTGTGTGTGTATATAGTGTTCTTGTATATATATATATATATATTTTTTTTTTCCGTTCGCAACATTAGGAGCATAAAATGAGCACAACTAAGAGCTTGTATAAAATAGAGTTTGAGAAAATGAGTTATAGAGTGCACTCATGAGTAATTCTTTAAAGAAAAGATACATGTTTTATACTTTCTGAATCCTAGAATGTCTCCAGTGCCTTTCTTCTGCCTGCATATTTGCACATCTTAGCTAGATATATGTTTCCTGTGTCCCATATTTTTTTCAGAAATTTGAAAGCGTTGTTCTGTCGTCTCTAGTCTTCAGTTCTGTAGAAGAGAAATTGAGAAATCACCTCTCTCTCTCTTCCTTATTTCTTACTGAAACTCATTGCTGAACATGCTTGCAGCCTAAAAACATAGGCCATACATGCAAGCTCACTTTGCCTGAAGCTCCCTGACTTGACTGCTTCTGGCAGGGGCTCAGATTTGGCAGAGGGAGTTGTAGCCTAAGTGTATGGGCACTTTGAGACTCTCTCACATCCCCACTGTTAAAAACCTAAAATAGGGGCACCTGCGTGGCTCTGTCGGTTGAGCTTCAGATTCTTGATTTTTAGCTCAGGTCATGATCTCAGGGACAGCACTGGGCTCCATGCTGTGCATGGAGTCTGCTTGAGATTCTGTCTCCTTTTCCCTTTGCCTCTCCCACTTACTCACGTGCTCTTGCTCTCTCTCTCAAAAAAAAAAAAAAAAAAAATGCCTAAAGTAGTGTGATCATAACCTATCTTTGAATTCCACTGATTCTGTGGACAAGACTTCTACACTGGCAGAAGAGTGACCTTATTCTCAACAGAGAACTCTTGATACCTCTAGAGAAATAGTATTTCTCCATCTGTATAGGACAACTCTTGACTTCTGCTGGGGAGCCCCAAAGACAAAGGTGTGATCTTACTTTTAGAGGTAGGATATTCCCTAGGTCTGGGAGGAAATGTTGCTTCATGTACTTCTCTTAGCTTGTCTTTCTGTCTATGACTGCCTGTCCCTTGGGAGAAGATTGTTATATCTAATTTCTTAAAGTATGACATTTTTCACTATTTTATAACTTTTGACTTCTGTTTTCCATGTTTCTATTATTAGGACTTGATAGACTCACTAATTTTTCTAGCTGGGTAAATTTGTCTTCTCTGAAACTCTAGCTGGGTAAATTTGTCTTCTCTGAAACTCTAAATTAACTTACAGTATATTTAGAAGTGCAAACTCAGTGACAAGTTGTAGAAGCCTAATTTGGGGTCAGAGGTCAATAATCTTCTATTTGGCTTTAATAGCAATTCAAAAAAAAAACTTTTATTTTCATCTTTCTAGTTCCTATGTCATTTCACACTTGATTAGAAAAGAGGGTGTAAAGAGAGATATGCTTACTGGAATTCAAAAGTATGGACTATGAGTTCAAAAAATACAATATGTTCTAAGTGTCCAAAATATATGTCCTTATACTAACATACAAAGATATATGTTAGAAGGTGGAGGGGGATGGTAAATTATCCTCCATACCGAAAGGGCACTTTGAGACCAAAAAACGAGGCAAACCACTCCTTATTGTTTACATAGTTTTATTCAGAGTAACTTACTGGCAGGGAAAACCAGGTAGTTGGATGATCCAAGCACTACTCATCTATTCTTTGGAAAGTTCAAACCTTAATCCACAGATTATAGAGTAAGTGGGTGTACGTGGGTCACTGTGGTGAGGTCAAAGGGTCTAACACTTACAGACCTTGTGGAGCCATTTGTGCACAAGAGAAGAGGGTGGGGAAGAAACTATGTTATCTATACTGGTTATCTAAACAGCCTTGGGGAAGATGAGAACAAGCCTTTCCACATTCTGGTCAGCCCACTTGTTAACCTTAAGGGGTTTGGAACGCATAGCCCTGAGGGAGGTCATTGCACGTAGATGAATGAGCTCCAGCACCAAAAATGACGTCAGTGACTGTCAGCACTCCAGCAATATAGTTCGGTTTTAAGATGTTTGGATTTCTTGATTCTCTGTTTCTGGTGACAACAGGTTTCACAGTGGGCATCATGACAAATGAGAGATTCCAAATGCCTAAGGGTTCAAGGTGGGCAAAGTTGGGAGTGAGGGGTCATATTGATTCTGCTCTGTAGTTGTGTACGGTCCTATCTGAATGGTAACATTTAAAAAATATTTCCACATAATTTGCATCACTAAAATAAACCTATTTTATGTATATTATTGAATAGAACTGAGATATATATTCATGTATAGAACCACCACTTTAATAATATATAGAGTGTTTTATTTCCCTGGACCTTCCAAGTCAATTTGTGTACCAAAGGAAGCACCAATCTGCTTTCCAACACTATAAATCAGACTTGATTTTTCTAGAATTTTGTATCAATGGAATTATGTCATGTATATTCTTTTGTATTTGGCTGGGTTTTTTTTTCTTTCTCAACACACTGTTTTTCACACCCTTCCATGTTTTTTTGCTCATATCAATAATTCTTTCTTTTCTATCGCTGAGTAGTATTCTATTTTATGGATGTGCCACATTTGTTTTATCATTATTTTCTTTTCTCTCTTTTTAATAAACTAGATAAAATAGCCCCAATTAGCATTAATTGGATAAAAATAATCTGTAACTCAAGAAAGCAAATAAGAGATACATCTTCTTTTGTGTTTGCTTCACAGTTTGTGTTATACACCAAATTACCAAATTATAGACTTGTCATTTTCCAAGATTTGTATAGACACAGAGTTTATTACATGCAAACCAGCATGAATAAAGTGATGCCTTGTTGAAATATTTCCTTCCTAATATTGACAAAAATTGTGGCTTAAATTGCTATGCATGAAACCATAATACTTGAATAATAGAACCCTAATGAATGCAAGTCACTATTTAAAATGGAAGCTAATCAGTGGGATAGAGCTGCAATGTTGGAAGATGGATACTACTGCTGTGTGGTAACATCAGTCATGTTTCTAAAGCACTTTATGCATATGCTTGTCTTAAATATATTTCCATCATTTAGTTTTAAGAGACATGCCACTGAGCCTACAGTAACTGAAAACAACCAATAAGAAGAAGAGTAATCTAAGAAATTTCATAGTGTTTTTTTCTCTCATGCCTCTCTTTTTTCCCTTTTTGGTTTGCCTCACCTAAGTGCCATCTTTAGACACAGGTATGACATTATGAAGCACAGGGATGAGCACTTACAAGCATCTTGAACTTGAAGGAGACCCACTCTTGACCTTCTGTGGCTAAACCCCTTTCCACGGAGTCAGGAGTTACCAGGCCAAGGGGTGCCTCACATCTAGGGTACAACCCTCTTTGTTCTAAAGCATGGTCCAGATACCTGGTACTTTTCTTTAAAAGCCTTGAGCCTGCTTTCTGGTTCCTGTGCTGGTCTTTTGCCAAGTACCTTCTTTCTAAAAGCAGACCACACTGCTATATGTGTATCTGGACCCTATTTTAAAAGGGTAGGGCATGGACAGCAGCAGGGGCTTGGGCTGGATTGTCTACATGTACCTGTGAGATAATAGAAGAAGAGCTGAGGCTGATGGGCTACAGGAGTCAGGAGGCAGTGGCCAGCTCTCTTTTCTGCTGCCATGTTCTGCTGTGGATATATGAGGAATAGAGAATTCTAAATTTGAATCTGATCTTCTGAACCAGATCTGAACCTGATCATGAACATAATTTCAAGATCATGAAAATAATCTTCAAGGATATATTTTATTTAAACATTTGATGGCTTAATTTAAATAATAAGGTATTTATACATATATTGAGTCTCCATTTATATAAATAGCTAAAGTGTAGGTTTGTATTCTTGCTCAAGTCCTAGAAATATAAGGGGAAAACTGAATTTATTTTTTGGTCTTTTTTTTTTTTTCTCCTTTATTTTAGAGAGTGAGAGAGCATGAGTAGGAGGGGCAGAGGGAGAGGAAAAGAGAATCTCAAGAAGACACCATGCTCGGTGGGGAGCCCAATAGGGGACTCAATCTCAGGACCCTGAGGTCATGAGCTGAGCCAAACCAACTGCGCGATCCAGGTGCTCCGATTCTGAGACGGTTTTAAAACGATTATTACAAACCATGTGTAAAGGATTCTGTTAAGTAAGTGTTTTCAGTGAACCTTTCCTGGGATATTCTATTAGAGTCATCTCTCCATACCAAGGAAGCTGATAGCAAAATGACCTGATTCTTTCCTCCTCCTTCTGCTTCTTGTCACTGAGAACAGGAAGGGAGGGTCTAGGTTACTTAGTTATGTTTTAATAAAGCAAGGCTTCGGGGCACATGGGTGGCTCAGTGGGTTAAAGCCTCTGCCTTCAGCTCAGGTCATGGTCCCAGGGTCCTGGGATCGAGCCCCGCATCAGGCTCTCTGCTCAGTGGGGAGCCTGCTTCTTCCTCTCTCTCTGCCTGCCTCTCTTCCTACTTGTGATCTCTGTCTGTGAAATAAATAAATAAAATCTTAAAAAAAATAAAAAATAAAACCAGGCTTCTTCATACTTTAGTCATATAACCACTTATTCAAAGTAATGATGACTCTTTTTAATTTTTTTCATGTAGATAATCACACCTCTCACCTAGCTATTGTTGTTAGGGAGTTTTCATTTGGTTTGTTTATTTGAGGAAAACAATTCAAATACTAGAAAAACAAACAAAAATTAACTTTTCTCATGAATTTTAATGTGTATATTAAATGCTGAGTCCTCTAGAGAAGATGAAGGAAATAGGAAATTTATATTTTAAGACTTGGAAGTTTTATACAAGTTTTTTTTTTTTTTAAGATTTTATTATTTATTTGACAGATAGAGATCACAAGTAGGCAGAGAGGCAGGGAGAGAGAGAGGAGGAAGCAGGCTCCCTCCTGAGCAGAGAGCCTGACACGGGGCTCGATCCCAGGATCCTAGGCTCATGACCTGAGCCAAAGGCAGAGGCTTTAACCCACTGAGCCACGCAGGTGCCCCAGTTTTATACAAGCTTTATAAGGATATATTTATAATCTATGTGAGCACTGAACACAGTAGATTTCACTATATAAATTTAAACTGTGTATGACAATATCATAAAAATTAAAAGAAAATAAAAAGAAAGTTTGTAACAAATCACTTGAGTTTTCCAATAAATTAGTTATAAAGCATAATTATAAGGAAGACTCAAAAATATAAATAGTTCCAGAGAGTAACTGGGTGATAAGCAAGAACAAGTAATAAAATAGCTAAAAATATGTAAAATTTTATTCAGCTTTTTACCTGCTAAGTTTTATCAAAGTGATAAAACAGAATAATAAGTTTTTAAATTTATCAAATTAATACATTAAGATGAAAATAATGTTTAGTGTATGAAATTGTGCATTCAGATTGGTATCATAATATTCTGTCATTTGGTTTGTTAATTCATCAGAGACAATTTAGTGACAAATATTAACAAAACACATCCAAGACTATAACCTAAAAAAATTCTTGCATACAAGGATTTATGAATAATTTTTCTCATTTCAGCATTATTAATATGAAAAAATCTATGAAGAAATCTGTAGATAAATTATGTGACAAGCACATAATGAAATATTCTGCAACCTAAAACAATGTGTTCAAAAGATATTCTTTTGAATTATTAATTTAAACAAGTCTGCATTAAAAATTGTACAGAGATGGGGCGCCTGGGTGGCTCAGTCGTTAAGTGTCTGCCTTCGGCTCGGGTCATGATCCCAGGGTCCTGGGATTGAGCCCCGCATCACGCTCCCTGCTCAGCAGGAAGCCTGCTTCTCCCTCTCCCACTCCCCCTGCTTGTATTCCCTCTCTCACTGTGTCTCTCTGTCAAATAAATAAAATATTAAAAAAAAATTGTACAGAGAGAGTTAGCACATTTTTCAAATATAAATGACCGAAAAGATAACATTTGCTTTCTCTGGCTGTTTAGATTATAGATTATTTTTGTCTTCCTATGCCTCTTCATCTTTTCCAAACAACGTGTATTATTTTTTTTTTCATGTATTACTTTATTAACAAGTTAAAATACCATATTTTGCAGGGCTATGAATCAAGCTCCTCATTTTACTGAATTTGAGGCACAGATGGGACTTGGTTGGGGGGAGGAGGTGGAGGTGCTTCTCACAGAGAGTTAATTGATCAATTAGGTCTTTATTCCAGTATTCCAAACTAGGATTTTCCCAGGGATATTTTTTCCCTCCAAGACCTCATGTCCCAAATCCTTCATATGGTATTGCCAGGATTGATCTGTACCTGAATTCACCAAGAGTGCTTACTCTGTACTAAATTCAATAGTGCTCTTGCAGTGGATAGACATTGAATTTAAAAAAAATAATTGAAGTTCGGGTATCTGGGTGGATCAGTCAGTTAAGGATCTGCCTTCGGCTCAGGTCATGATCCCAGGGTTCTGGGATTGAGTCCCTCATTGGGCTCCCTGCCTAGTGGGGAGCCTGCTTCTCCCTCTACTGCTCCCCCACCCCTGCTTGTGATCTCTCTTTCTCTCTCAAGTTCTCTCTCATTCAAATAAATTTAAAAAAGAAAAAAAAAGAATTAAGTTCAAATGTTGATATATTAAACAACTTTACAGTAAAACTCTAAGTCACTCCATAAAGGGGATGGATGGAGAGTAATTAGTGCTAAGAGTTTAAGGGTGGAAATAGACAAGTCTTTGAAAAATGAGAATTTCCAAGTTAAGTTTTGTGTAGTATTCAAATGAAATTAAAATAAGAACAAAATCTACAAAAGAGTAAGTTTAAATCATGGGGAAAAGGATAGAGCACATTGTGTAATAAAAGCAACCATACAGCATTAGCAAAAGTTAGGAAAGAAAGATACTCTTCTTCAGGAAATAACTTGAAATATTCTTCTGAAAGTTTATGTCCTTTCCTATCTTGGTTAGGAAAACAAATTACTAATAAAAGATCACCTATTTATTTATTTATTTGAGTTTAGTTGACATGCAATGTAACATTAGTTTCAGGTGTACAACATAGTGATTCAACAACTCTATACAGTATGCCCTGCTCACCACAGGTGTGGCTACCATCTATTACTGTGCAACACTATTACAATACCATTGACTATATGCTGTGCCTTTGTTGCTGTGACTTTTATTCATTCATTAACTGAATGCATGTATCACCCACTCCCCTTTGCCATTTTTTCCCATCCCTCCACATCCTTCCCCTCTGGCAAACATCATTTGTTTATAGGTCTGATTTTGCTTTTCATTTGTTTATTCATTTGTTTTGTTTTTTAGATTCCACATAAAAGTGAAGTAATATACTATTTCTTTTTCTCTGACTTATTTCACTTAGCATAATACTCTGTAGGTCTGTCAGTGTTGTCACAGATATTGAGAGCTTATCCCTTTTTATGCTGAGTAATATTCCATGGTATATCTATACCACATCTTCTTTATCCATTCATCTCTCAGTGGGCACTTGGGTTGCTTCCACATTCCATAGGGGTTGTATCAATTTACATTTCTACCAACAGTGCATGAGAATTCCTTTTTACTCACAGCCTTGCCCACACTTGTTTTTTCTTACCTTTTAAAATCTGGCCATTCTGACAGATGTGACGTGATATTTCATTGTGGCTCTGATTTGCATTTCCTTTATGATTAGTGATATTGAACATCATTTCATGTGTCTTTTGGCCATCTGTATCTCTTGTTTGGAAAAATGTCTGTTTAGGTCCTTTGTCCTTTTTTTTTTTTTTTTTTTTGGTTTTTGGTGTTGGGTTGTACATAGATTCTCTACATATTTTGGATATTAATCCCTTGTCAGCTTTTAATTGTTTTAAATTTTATTTAAGAAAATATTAAAGTTGAAAAATATAGTCCAGTAAGGAAAAAAATGTAATTGGTTTTCACATAATACTCCTGTCTTTCCTGTCATAAAAATGCATATAATATTTAAAGCAATGAAACTAACTTGAGAGAATCTGTGAATGTTAATCTATGGATTTTTGAAAGCTGTGTAATTTGTTTCCCATTTAACAGCCTCCTGACTAGATCATTTGGCTCACTAAGCCATTTAGAGATCTATTGATCATTCACCATAGTCGGGAAACATTTTTATTGTGCTTAACGTTTATTGTTAGCTTTAATGACTACTTTTTGCATTTATTCTAATCTGTTCATATTCTGTTCACAAAATATTCTAGTCATAAAACTTTCACAGGATAATGTCTCAAAGATGCAGAATTTTTTTTTTACCAAATAAATTCATTTTCACTTAACTTTCCTTCAACAACTTCAAAATTCCTTGTTCCAGTTAAGAAATAAAAAGCGGCTTATTCATGACTCAATGTTTCTTCTGCTATTTTTCTTAAGAATAACTCAGAGCTATGAGAGCCAAATAATGCTCAAATAATATTTGTGATTTCCAGCATGAACCAACTTGAAAAGTTGTTATTCAAGATGAATCTTCTGGTCAATATGTTTACTGTAATTTTATACTCAAGTTATACAAACATAAAATGATCTTTATGTCACATGTTTGAATTTTGAGATTTGTTGAAAAATGCACATTTTAAAATAAAATTCTACTAGGTTCATTCTATGACATGATGATAGATAAGCTATATTTTATTATAATTTGTTATTTCAAAGTTTTAAAGACCTTTTTGATTTCATGGGTCCTGTCCATACAATTTCAGGAAAATTTTTCTATTTTAAGGTCATCTGATAGGCAAACATAATTACATTTATAACTGTAATTCCCCTTTGCTATGCAATTTAATATATTCACAGGTTAGAATAGGAACATTTTTGGAGGTGTCTTTTTCTGCCTACCACAGCATCATTTCGTTTCTTCTGACATCAATCACTTTTTAATAAATAAGCATTAGTTTTAATTTTTCTCTTAAGATTTTAAGTTTTATTAAGCCTTTAACAAAGATGAGGTCTTTATTCTGAACAACTGATGGGTAGTTCCCTTTGTATTTATTGAGCTTGGTGTTGAGTAATTTTTAAATCTACAGCTTGATGTATTTTATCACTTATTGAAAATTCTCAATCATTAGCTCTTCAAGTATTGTTTCTGCTCCATTTTCTTTCTTCTGTTTTTCTGGGATTTAAATTATAAGTATGTTATATCTTTTTAATACCTCAATTATTTATCTTACATATTTTTCAACAGTTCTGTACCCTTTGATATGTATTTTCAGCATTTCTTGCTTCACTATGGATATTTTTCTTTAATTTATATTTCCATTTCTTGACCAATGCTTTAGTTTCATCTAATCATCTACCAAACCCATCCACTGAGCTCTTAATTTCACTTACAGCATTCTCACTTCTTGTACTTTCCTGTAAACTGTCTATTTCTTCCTGAAGTTACCCATTTTGCTTATAATTTAATACATTTTTCATTATCAAGTTAACTATTTTAAGACACATGTCTGAAAATTATGTTTTACTGCATTTCTTGCTGGCCTGTCTCTTTTGTCTATTGCTTCTCTTGGTTTTGAGTTAGGTCTTGTCATTTCATACGCTTGCTTATTTTTAATTGAGTATGCGAGCATGCTTGGTATTGGAAACACAATTCTAAAGACAGATTGAGCTCTGCTTGATGTTATAATCCTCCAGGAAGTTTCTAGTTGCTTCTCACAGGCAACTAGTCTAAAGCTATTTTCCTTTTTTTTTTTTTTTTAAGATTTTATTTATTTGACAGAGAGAGATACAGCAAGAGAGGGAACACAGCAGAGGAGTGGGAGAGGGAGAAGCAGGCTTCCCACTGAGCAGGGAGCCCGATGTGGGGCTCGATCCCAGGACCCCGGGATCATGACCTGAGCTGAAGGCAGACAGTTAAAGACTGAGCCACCCAGGCGCCTCTAAAGCTATTTTCAATCTGATTTCTGCATAATCTATCCAAGGATGAGGTGAGTCAAAGGTGAATATTAGTTCCTATGAATGAAATTTAGTTCTGTTTTAGAGAAAGATAGGAGCTCATGATCTCAATTAAATCCTGCAGTCTTTACCAGTGGTCCTTTTCTACTTGGTAGGTTTGGAATTCTAATATTTCCCAGTCTACCCTATGAGTCAGCTGAACTCTGTTTAGTTTCCCAGTGTCTCAGATGTCTCTATGGTAATCTGCAAAAGTTGTGAGTACTGCTACTAATAGAAATATAAGTGAGACATGTGAATCACATATGTAATTTAGAATGTTTTTATAGTCACATATTTATAGTCAAATAATAAAAAGAACCAGGTGTGGGCTGCCCGGGTGGCATAGTTAGTTAAGCATCAGACTCTTCATTTCTACTCAGGTTGTGATCCTCAGGGTCCTGTAGTCGAGCCTAGAGTCAGGCTCCGCCCTCAGCCTAGCGTCCGCTTGAGATTCTCTCTCCCTAGGCCCTCCTACTCATGCTCTCTCTCTCTCTCTGTCTAAAATAAATAAATAAAACTTTAAAATAAAAGAAACCAGGTAAATTAATTTTAATATAACCTAATATATTTAACCTAATATATAAAACCTAATTTAACCTAATATATCAAAAACATCATTTCACCATGTAACCTATGTAAAAATTGTTAATGACTAATTTACCTTATTTTTCATGCTAAGTCTTTAAAATCTGCTGGGTATTTAAATTTATGTCACAGCTCAATTTGTACCAGTGGTATTTCATGTATTTGATAGCTACTTCTAGAAGCTTCCTTGTCGGAAAATATAGATCTAATAGAAAAGTAGTTCTGGATGCTGACCTGTTCTTTCTATATTCTTAGTCATATGATTCTTCATGGACTTATTAGTTCTACAATGCCACTTTTTATACTTTGCTTAATTTTTCTGGTTGTTCTCATTGTAAGAGTTGATTTGAATTCCCTTTTCTACTATTGCTAGAAGCATAACTCCTTCCCAGCTTATTTTGATTTTTTGTTTTTCTTAAACTTTCTGTTCTCACCGATTTTCTAATCTTCCATTGATTTTATTTTTTTAATTTTTTTTTACAGATATTACTAATTTGAACTTTTGTAAACATTTATGTTATTTTGGCTTAAAAATGGTAACATTACATACTTAATTCAACCAATGTATTCAATCAATTCCTTCCTAACATATAATGTTTTGTGTTTAAATAGCTCCAATATTTCAACATAACAAATCACTTACCAATTAAATGGAAAAATTAATTCTCTGTCTTAATCTGTTTACTGTGAGTATTGAAGTGCACAGGATGCAAGATGATCCAGAGAAAGCACTTGGAGCATGTTTTTCATAGAGTGCTTCCTGAGATAGGATCCCTGCAGGATACTTAGTCCCTAAAATCTCCATTACCATAAGCTGAAATTCCTATGAGTAGGGTACTTTTTTTGAACATTGACTAAAAGAGTCACAGTTATTTTAACTTTTTCCAAACTTTTCATATTTTCTAAGATGCAGTGAGAAAAGAGTGATATTAATGAAACATAAAATTATAAATAGCAGCATTCCTTTTTAAATAAAATATGGTACACTATTACTCAGAAACTCAAATTACTGTTTCTTTCCAGCATCACACTGAAATTCTCTATGTAACATTCATTTAGTTTTCAAGATTCATTTTAACTTCAAAAAGTTAAACACTTGGATCTTTAAAATCTCTTTGATTTATTATATTTCCTTTTTGCTCATATATTTGTTCTAAACTGTGACTTTTTATAAATATACTGATCCCTAAACCTTCTTTGAATTTTGTATTTACTAATAAGATCTATGCGTCTATTTTTAAAAGTGAAATATATTATTTTTAAGAATCTTTAAAATGATTTTAGCAGATGCTCAGACTGTTTTTCAAAACTATAGTAGAGTTAAAGTTATTGCTATGGAAATGATGAAGGGAGGCTGGGGTCTGAGAACCCACAGAGGTGTCCTGCAGGACCAACCAAGAGGGTTCTTGGCTCTCTGCAAGACAGAAATCAAACATGAATGAGGAGGAAGTAAAAGCAGAGTTTATTTAATAACTGATGACACAAGAGTATAGCAGATGGAGTGTTTGGGAGACCCAGAAAGAAAAGGAGAATGAGGCTCTTCATTGTTTGGGGCTAAGGGTTTATATTGGAAAGGGGTCCAGGATACATGTTCTTTCAGGAATCCAGAGTAGGGTCCAATCAAAGGCAAGTGACACGTGAATAATAGGTGTTATTTTATAAATTATTGAAGGTGAGGTGTACTGATACCAGTGTCAGGTGAGGTTTGTTCAAAGCTATTATCTTGAAACATGTTTGGGATCTGGCTCTTAGAGGTTTTTGGGTGTTTGGGTACTGGGAAGAAGTCAGGGAATGATTAACTTTCTTATTTCCCCCTTGGAGTGGGTACATAGTTTCTTTGGTTTTTACTCAGCTGCAAAATACCGAACATGAGTAAATAGAGCCTAGCAGGAAAATGGCAGGAATGGAGACTTTCTAAAATGGAGTGTAACTTCAGCTTCTGTATCTCAGAAGTAGTTCATGTTGTGAACTGTTATATATGATTTGACATACTTTTTTTTATTTCTTAAATGGGTAAGAAGTAAGGTAAAGGAGCCTCCCCAGTAAAGGAGCCTAAATCTTCTCTTCTGTAAAGACTTAAAGGTGTGTAGAGAACACTCACAGCAATAATGGTCACATTTTTCATTAAAGAAAAGTATCACAAAAAAGAGGACTTTGCATATTTTTCCATGTAGACCTAAGTTATTTGAAAATAGCTATGCTGATACTGAATTTAAACTCCAGCACTTTGAATTAATGACTGCATTTCTTTGGTAGTATAAACACTGTAACTATGTGGCCTCCTTTATTCATGTTCAATGTGGAATTGGAAATTTGGAATATGAGAGAGGGAAAATACACACTTAACATTATGTGAAATAGTGTTATATGAAAAAAATCAGGGGCACCTGGGTGGCTCCGTGGGTTAAAGCCTCTGCCTTCAGCTCAGGTCATGATCTCAGGGTTCTGGGATCAAGCCCCACATCCAGCTCTCTGCTCCACAGGGAGCCTGCTTCCCTTCCTCTCTGCCTGCCTCCCTGCCTACTTGTGATCTCTGTCTGTCAAATAAATAAATAAAATCTTTAAAATATAAATAGCCTTTTTTGCTCTATTTTTGTATCATCTACAAAACTATCCCAGCAATTTTAAGAATATGTAAATTTTAATTGTTTTATCTCTGTTTTCTTTCTTACAAAACAAAATGTTAAACTCTGATATTAAACCATGGTCACAAAGGGGGAAAAAAGAGAAAAAGAATAGGAAATGAATGTAGTAATAAAAGGAATGGAAAGCAGCTTAATTACACAGTACAGTATGCAGAGAATTATCCTGGAACTAGTTGGCTATTTGTGAGCTGGCTTTTTGTGTTAATAAGAAGCATTTTTCATTAAGTATGTGTGTATCTTACTCAAATTTCTTTCCAATTCAACACTTAGTGTTCAGAGACAAATGAACAAAAGCAAAAAATAGCTCTGTTTCCCCTCAAAAAATTCCAAGATAAAGATAAAATAATTACCGGAAATGAAGGCTGAGATTTTTTATAAAAGTAAGGTAAAATACCTTTTCATTTATTTGGTTTGGGAATTTATGTTTTGTTGAACATTTGTTTTTCCTTGTGACCCAATGAAGTACAAATCAACTTTGAAAAGTTCAAAATAATATTTTTGGAGCAATGATTATTTCCTGTACTGTTTGGAGACAGAAAATAGGAACCTAGAAGTCTTCGAATCATCTAGATATAAAAGAATATTTTCTGACCCCCAAATTCAAGAGCTCATAGTATATAGCAATTCATTCTTAAGACTACATTGAGTATTCATAAGAGAAAAATTGATGCTTTCAAATACATGCCATTACAAACTTTCACATTTTCCTATAGGAATCATAGAATACTTAAACTCATCTGGCAAAATACTATACTAAACTTTTTAAAACTTCAGATTGTTGGTCTGACAATTTCCTTATGAATTGTTAACAGTATCAGTTCCATAAAGTGCTTAAACATAATATCATCGATCTTTATTAAATGTATTAATGATGATATTAAATTATTTTAAATTAGTCCTTTATGCATTGATACATAAATAGAGGGGAGAAAAGGAAGAAGGAAGAGAGAAAATTCGCTCAAGTAATCATTTTGAAGTCTGAGTGAAGTTTTTGAATGTACAGGTCAATAAATAGGTAAAAAGAAAATAACAGGTATCTAATGAGCTGAAATGAAAGTACATCTCAAGAAATATAAACTGTAGCATGTAAAATATTTAACTTATTATCAAATACTTACATGAGTAAATACTTATCATTAAAATAACGAAAGAGAAGGTGAAGACATCATAAACAGAGAACAGTTTGAATGTCATAAATAAAACACATGAACAGAATACCTGATGAATGCCAGACATTAAGTTAATCATGTGTTTGTACCAGCAATCTAAAATGAAGTGTGAACTTGACACAGATGATGAACTACTTCAAATTAATCATTTTAGATTAGAGCCTGTAACAGTAACATTGTTGCTAATAACAGTGGTAATTTTGTAAATTAATAGATTGTATTTATTAGAGTAGTTCTAAATTTATAGAGTAATAGATATGAAAATACAGAGGATTTCCATATTCTACATATACCCATCCCCACTCGGTTTTCTTATGTTTAAGATTTTGCATTGGTGTGGTACGTTTGTTGTATCACAGGATAAAACTATGTTGACCTTTGTAGGAAGCTGGCAAACTGCCTTCCAAAGTGGCTATACCATTTTCATTCCCTTGCAATGAAGAATGTCTCTCGTTCCACACCGTCGCTAGCATTTTGTGTTGTCAGTGCTCTGTGTTTTAGTCATCCTAGAGGTGTATAGAGGTGTCTTGTTGTATTATTTGTATAGGACGTGTGTATGAGAAGCGTGTCATATGTGAGCAAAGATAGTTGTTTTTTTTTAAGATTTTATTTATTTATTTGACAGAGATCACAAGTAGGCAGAGAGGCAGGCAGAGAGAGAGGGGGAAGCAGATTCCTTTCTGAGCAGAGAGCCCCACACGAGGGTCGATCCCAGGACCTTGAGATCATGACCCAAGCTGAAGGCAGAGGCTTAACCCACCGAGCCACCCAGGCACCCCACAAAGATAGTTTTTAATCATTCTTCCCAATCTGTATTTTTTGCCTCTTTGTTGTCTTATTGCATTAGAATAGTGGGAGGAATGTCCTTGCCTTGCTCACCATTTTAGAGGAAAATTATCTAGTTCAGCATGATGTTAGTTGTAGATTTTCTGGCAGATGTCCTTTATTAAACTGAAGAAATTCTTCTCTGTTCCTAGTTTGTGATAGTTCCTTTTTTTAATCACAAATGAGTGTTAAATTTATCAGTACTTTCTCTATGTCTATTTACATGCTCATATAATTTTTCTCTTTCAGTTTGTTGTTGTGTATGTGGTATATTTAAGTCCCTCTATATACATGGTAATGATTAAAGTGCAAAAAAGATAAGCAGATAAAGATGACACTATGATATCTGTCTCTGATTAAGAAATTGTATCCATGAAAACTGTATTACACGTTTGGAAGGAGATAGACATACACAAAGTATATGTGTATATAAATACACTGGTGTTATAACTTCATTAAATTTATATTTCTGTTTATCAAACAAATATGTTTGATGCATACTTTCAATATTTCTAACAAATGCCAGTTAAAATGCTTTCTCATGAAACCAAATTTTTACTCCTAGAAGTAGGTTTAAGTAATATATTCACATGAATATTTGTTTCAAACAAGTTAATTTTACAATTATGTTAAACTCAATCAATAAACTTATTTGAAAATAGGGTATAGGAAGTCAGTATGTTAAGCAAAATGTTAGTACATGGAAACATAAAATGTGACCATTACTTTTGAGAACCTTGCATTCTGTTTAGATAAATATGTAAATGATTTCATTACTGTTTAAATAATAAAGTAATTTAATATCAGTAAAATATGAAATAGAAGAAATGAAAAGTCTCAGGGCAAAAACTGTCCAATAAATCCTACAACCAATAATTATTTGGGCTTTCAAGAGAGGAAAGGATCAATAGTATTGAAATACATATCACTTATACCAATTAGCTTCATAATAACAGATTTGGTTATTTCATTCCCTGGTGCCTAATATTTACTGCCAAATAAATCACATACTCTGTAACATGCACTGGAGGTTATTCATAATGTTATTTTAGGACTACCTTTAAATCATCATCTCCTAATTATATTCCATTTTCTACCTCTTCTACAGACTACCCAAACAACTAGACTACTGATTTTCAACCTGAAAATGTTGAATAGCTTCATACACCAGTAGCTACTGTGAGCTTGATATAAGCCAAAGATGCCAACAATGACCTTAAATTTGTGTGAGAACAAAGTTAACTTCCACTCCTGTACACAAAAATGGGATAAAATAAACTGAAAAGTAGAGTTGAAAATGGGGAGAGAAAGCTTATGAAAACATCACTAAGCATTAGGATTTAATAGTGCCTAAATCTATTACTGTATCCCTTTATATTTCCAATTTTCTAGAGAAAAATTAAAAAGGGAGAGATTTTTAAAATTTAATTCAATGAATTTGGTCACTTGGGTCTATAAAATCCTGATAATTCAAAATTATACATTCTATTAAGTAATATTAGTCATTACTTAATACTTTTCAGGAATATATTTAACACCTGTTTCTCTAAATATCGATATGAAGTGTCAAAACACTCAGCTTATAATTCTCCATATACCATTAGGAGATAGTTGCACTTTTGTGCAAAATGATAAACCTATCTTCTTGTTTGGCACCCAAAACTACATCCAAAAAAGAGTGTTTACTGACTTCTTTAAATTTTGAAGTGTGTTCTTAGAGCTACAAAATCAACAGATGTTGTACAAAAATACAACTATACATATAAGTTAACAGACGTTTATTGAGACCCGAAATGTGTCATGTGTCTATAAAAATGATTTTGATATAATTTTTCAATCATGGAATTTATGGTTTATTATGGGTTGTAACACATTTTCTCAAATAGGTAAAACATGATGTGGAATACAATCACCATCATCATCACCACAAGAAATACAGTCAAACCACCACCAAATTTTAGAAAATAGTGAAAACTAACAAAATATATTTTTTTAATTTTATTTTTTATAAACATATAATATATTTTTATCCCCAGGGGTACAGGTCTGTGAATCGCCAGGTTTACACACTTCACATACCCTCCCCAATGTCCATAATCCCACCCCCTCCTCTCCCAACCCCCCTTCCCCCATCAACCCTCAGTTTGTTTTGTGAGATTAAGAGTCACTTATGGTTTGTCTCCCTCCCAATCCCATCTTGTTGCATTTACTCTTCTCCTACCCCCTTAACCCCCCATGTTGCATCTCCTCTCCCTCATATCAGGGAGATCATATGATAGTTGTCTTTCTCCGATTGACTTATTTCGCTAAGCATGATTCCCTCTAGTTCCATCCACGTCGTCGCAAATGGCAAGATTTCATTTCTTTTGATGGCTGCATAGTATTCCATTGTGTATATATACCACTTCTTCTTTATCCATTCGTCTGTTGATGGACATCTAGGTTCTTTCCATAGTTTGGCTATTGTGGACATTGCTGCTATAAACATTCGGGTGAACGTGCCCCTTTGGATCACTACGTTTGTATCTTTAGGGTAAATACCCAGTAGTGCAATTGCTGGGTCATAGGGTAGTTCTATTTTCAACATTTTGAGGAACCTCCATGCTGTTTTCCAGAGTGGTTGCACCAGCTTGCAGTCCCACCAACAGTGTAGGAGGGTTCCCCTTTCTCCGCATCCTCGCCAGCATCTGTCATTTCCTGACTTGTTAATTTTAGCCATTCTGACTGGTGTGAGGTGATATCTCATTGTGGTTTTGATTTGTATTTCCCTGATGCCGAGTGATATGGAGCACTTTTTCATGTGTCTGTTGGCCATCTGGATGTCTTCTTTGCAGAAATGTCTGTTCCTGTCCTCTGCCCATTTCTTGATTGGATTATTTGTTCTTTGGGTGTTGAGTTTGCTAAGTTCTTTATAGATTTTGGACACTAGCCCTTTATCCGATATGTCATTTGCAAATATCTTCTCCCATTCTGTCAGTTGTCTTTTGGTTTTGTTAACTGTTTCCTTTGCTGTGCAAAAGCTTTTGATCTTGATGAAATCCCAATAGTTCATTTTTGCCCTTGCTTCCCTTGCCTTTGGCGATGTTCCTAGGAAGATGTTGCTGCGGCTGAGGTCGAAGAGGTTGCTGCCTGTGTTCTCCTCAAGGATTTTGATGGATTCCTTTCTCACACTGAGGTCCTTCATCCATTTGGAGTCTATTTTCGTGTGTGGTGTAAGGAAATGATCCAATTTCATTTTTCTGCATGTGGCTGTCCAATTTTCCCAACACCATTTGTTGAAGAGGCTGTCTTTTTTCCATTGGATATTCTTTCCTGCTTTGTCGAAGATTAGTTGACCATAGAGTTGAGGGTCTATTTCTGGGCTCTCTATTCTGTTCCATTGATCTATGTGTCTGTTTTTGTGCCAGTACCATGCTGTCTTGATGATGACAGCTTTGTAATAGAGCTTGAAGTCCGGAATTGTGATGCCACCAACTTTGGCTTTCTTTTTCAATATTGCTTTGGCTATTCGAGGTCTTTTCTGGTTCCATATAAATTTTAGGATTATTTGTTCCATTTCTTTGAAAAACATGGATGGTACTTTGATAGGAATTGCATTGAATGTGTAGATTGCTTTAGGTAGCATAGACATTTTCACAATATTTATTCTTCCAATCCAGGAGCATGGAATATTTTTCCATTTCTTTGTGTCTTCCTCAATTTCTTTCATGAGTACTTTATAGTTTTCTGTGTATAGATTCTTAGTCTCTTCGGTTAGATTTATTCCTAGGTATCTTATAGTTTTGGGTGCAATTGTAAATGGGATGGACTCCTTAATGTCTCTTTCTTCTGTCTTGTTGTTGGTGTAGAGAAATGCAACTGATTTCTGTGCATTGATTTTATATCCTGACACTTGACTGAATTCCTGTACAAGTTCTAGCAGTTTTGGAGTGGAGTCTTTTGGGTTTTCCACATATAGTATCCTATCATCTGCGAAGAGTGATAGTTTGACTTCTTCTTTGCCAGTTTGGGTGCCTTTAATTTCCTTTTGTTGTCTGATTGCTGAGGCTAGGACTTCTAGTACTATGTTGAATAGCAGTGGTGATAACGGACATCCCTGCCGTGTTCCTGACCTTAGCGGAAAAGCTTTCAGTTTTTCTCCATTGAGAATGATATTTATGGTGGGTTTTTCATAGATGGCTTTGATAATATTGAGGTATGTGCCCTCTATCCCTACACTTTGAAGAGTTTTGATCAGGAAGGGATGCTGTACTTTGTCAAATGCTTTTTCAGCATCTATGGAGAGTATCATATGGTTCTTGTTCTTTCTTTTATTAATGTGTTGTATCACATTGATTGATTTGCGGATGTTGAACCAACCTTGCAGCCCTGGAATAAATCCCACTTGGTCGTGGTGAATAATCCTTTTAATGTACTGTTGAATCTAACAAAATATTTTGAACACATTTCAAAGGAGATGGTACTGATTGCATCTCCTTTCACTGCACAGAATATTTAAATATTTTACTATATTTAAGCATATTACCTTTTGCTGCATACTATTCATTCAGTGTACATTAGCTAACTTAGAAATAAATGCTCTGCATAATTATTTTGTTATTATTAACTTTTTTGATCATCTAGAACTACAGCATAGGCAGATGGAGACTAAAAAAAAAAAAAGACCAGGAAACAAGTACACATTAAGAAAATGTTTCTCCAAGTATGTATGGTTCACTGACACAGCATCAGTAACATCTGGTATATTTTTAAATTCAGATTCCAGGGACTCCTCTGAGTCCAATGGAATGGCATGTACACTTTGGTTAAAAGAAAGTAACAAGTGAAACCAAATTTTTTTCTACTTGCTATTTTGATAATTGGAAAGAAATTATAATGCTTTTTTTTTTTTTAAGGTTTTCTTTATTTGAGAGAGGGAGAGTGCATGCAGGCAAATGGGTGGGTCATGGAGCCAGATGTGGTGCTGGATCCCAGGACTCTGAGATCATGACCTGAGCCAAGATCAAGATTCTGATGCTTAACTGAGTGAGCCACCCTGGTGCCCCAGGAATGCTTTTTACTTTTATACTTTCTTCAACCAAGTCACATCTCTGTTTTTATTTAGGGAGTAATACATAATCTGGTAAAAGTCATCAAGTCTTAAACAAAATCTTTGTTTAATAGGAAAGAAAGGAAACTTCCTTCCTCCACCCCATCCTCCTATTATCCCTACCCTGGACTGAAGTGAGTGTTGCAAATGGTTGTCAGCATAATCATTCTTATTCTTTATGTTTTCTACTTGGATTTCCAATGTTGGAGCAACTGTGGAGTTGTCTTGAGAAGAACAAAACTTATTATCTTGGACAATAGTTATGCTTTGAGAGCTTTTCCAGTCTCATCCAACCTCTTTACTAGTTGGAAGAATATTTCAAATGTTCTGATCGATTATATGCACCTTTTAAAATTTTCTAAATTCCTAGTGTTTATAGAATTTCAATTTTTAAAAAGAAAAAAAATATCTCCTCATATCTTCATATCTTAGTGAACTCTGGGGAGATGAAGAAAGCAAACAAATATTCAGTCCACCTTTTAAAATGAAACCTAGGGGTGCCTGGGTGGCTCCCTCGGTTAAGCATCTACCTTAGGCTCAGTTCATGATCTCAGGGTCCTGGGATGGAACTCTCATTAGGCTTCCTGCTCAGCAGGGAATCTTCTCCCTCTCCTTCTCCTCTACCCCCCACTTGTGCTCTCTCTGTCTCTGAAATGGATAAATAAAATCTTTTTAAAAATAAAATAAATGAGGGGCGCCTGGGTGGCTCAGTGGGTTAAAGCCTCTGCCTTTGACTCAGGTCATGATCCCAGGGTCCTGGGATCGAGCCCTGCATCTGGCTCTCTGCTCAGCAGGGAGCCTGCTTCCTCCTCTCTCTCTGCCTACTTGTGATATCTGTCTGTCAAATAAATAAATAAAATCTTTAAAAATTAAAATAAATAAAATAAAATAAATGAGAATTCTATTATTGTATGCTTTCTTCTCACCTCCTCTGAATTACTATTGCCCAAATATGTTTGGAGAAAGTATTGTAAACACCTGGGACACTGCAAGATACTAGAACATTTATCTTGGCAAATTATTATTATATGTCTTCATACAATCTTAAGTCAATTTTTAAGCTATTTATTGTGTAGTTTTTATATCTGATCTTTCTTTGAGCTATTAGCTAGGAGAGTATTTTAGCTAGCAGGATCAAGGTGCTCATCATCCCAAATTTATACAGCTCTTCTAGATAAATGCTGAAAATGATGAAAGTGAATATAGTATTTTGTGTGAGGACAGAATTAAAGAGTGAAACCCAAAACTTTCAGCTGAATAATCAGTCTTCCCATCCATGGCAAAATGTAGCCCTCTGATAAAAAGTGAGAACACGGGGGGCGCCTGGGTGGCTCAGTGGGTTAAAGCCTCTGCCTTCGGCTCAGGTCATGGTCCCAGGATCCTGGGATCGAGCCCCACATCGGGATCTCTGCTCAGCAGGGAGTCTGCTTCCTCCTCTCTCTGCCTGCCTCTCTGCCTGCTTGTGATCTCTGCCTGTCAAAATAAATAAATAAAATCTTAAAAAAAAAAAAAAGTGAGAACACGGAAAGAGAAAGCCCTTTCTGTTCCTGCCCCTCCATTTCTGACATGCAGCTATTATACAAGCTTCTGGTGCTTGGAGCTAATGCAGCCAACTCACAACCAAGAGCAAGACATTCTCAACACACTCACATGGCAGAGTGGGGACAGATGGCAAGACTCTGGGTCCTTATTTACATCACTGAGCCCCTTGAACCAAACCGGAAACACCTGTTGCAGACCTTTTACTTATTGAGATAATAAATGATGTTTGTCTCTTGCAGCCCAAACCACCTTAACTAATACAATGCCCATTACAATCTAACTTCAGTATCCTACCATCCCACTTTCACACTGCATTCTAACCATGCCGTCCTCGTCACCCAAAATATCTTTTACCATGGCAGAATTCTACTCACTTTTCAAGGCCTCGTTCTAATGTCAATTATTTTTTGAAGCCTCCTCATGAGGGAGTTAAAAAGTCTCTCCTCCCTGCTCTCATACATCTTTATGAATATTACAGCCCTTATTAAAATAAATTGCAAATATTCCATTATAGATTAGAAAGAGCATAATGGCTACATCTCTGAGTTAATTATTTTATTTTCTAGCATCGAGATCAGAGCTTAGAATAAAATAAATATTTAATAAATGAATGTTGATTAAATGAAATTTAAATAGATAAAATTTCAATTAAAGTAATTTAAAAGTGTGAGTTCCCTTGGAATTCATACTTTAATAAAAATGGAAAAATACCTATCAAAATAGTCTGTTAATGACACTTTTAACAACTCAAATTATCTGTATGAATTTGAATCCCTGACTCAAGCAACTTGCTCAGGAGAAGGCTGGGATGAACATTATAATTAGACAGCACTTAGCAGATATAGGAGATATTATCCCTACTGTGGGAGTTACACAGTGTAAACATTTTCTAACTAGAACTGGCACAAATATCACTGAGTTCCAATAAGTAAGAGTAACAGTGACTAGCATTATATCTAATTTTTCCTTTTAGATTAATGTTGAAAAATCTAAATGCAAAAGCTTGGAGGCTAACTAGCTGACAAGATAAAGTGTATGTGAGAGAAAAGAGTGTGACTTGGCACAGTATCCCAGGGAGACTGGAAATTACATCTTGATTCAGACTAGCAGATGTTTTCTTCACACTCTGAGACAAAGTGTGTAAGTCTTTTTAATGCTCTTAGAAACAGCCCTTGTTTTACAACTAGGAAAGGTTGTCCTCTGCTACCAAGATCGCAGAAGATGTTTGGTAAGGTGGTGGAGGTTGTTTGGTCTTAAAGGAAAATTTATCCGAGCTCCATTTACATTTATCTTTGAATGCTCTTTGAATAAAGTATGTACAAAGCAAATTAATAGTGTAAACAAAAACTAGAGGAGAAATATTTTCCCACTTAGGAAAATAAAATATATTAAGGATATTTAGATAAAAACAATTGGCTAGTTATTTGTGAACTGTTATAGAAGACAAGTGGAATGTCAATGTATTAACAAATCATTAGCATTTAGATAAAATGATATGCCATACTATACATTTGCATATGCATGTTAGACATACAGTGACTTTAAAACTTTCATAAAATAGTCTTTTCATTAATTTATAACAGCCCTCCCCCTAATTAGTTTAAAATAATTGTGTCTTACTATGATAAGTTGCATGAAAGGTAATTGTACAGATAAGCTCATTATTCATTGTATTCTTTCAAAAGAGAAACCATGGTTGCCAATTAAGACAGAAGAAAATGTAAAGAAGCTAAATATGCATATTGTACTAATGAGCACCTGGCTCACATTGTAGTCACATTTTAATTATGGGAAGATTTTACATTGAAAGGTAAATCACAACTATTATTCTACTTATATTTGTTGTAAAATTTTCCCTTAAAGTTTTGCAAATGAAAATGCAACACCAGATAGATATAAATTATGCAAATTATATTTTTATGGTTATTATCTTTTTAGGAAATGTCCACTCAATAGGAAATTCTTGTCTATTTCTTATCCATTTTATATTTCCATACAAAATTTGAGGGGAGGCAGAGTACAGGTAAGAATACATTCATTTACAATTAAGGACAGTTCAGAAGTTTATAAAGACAAGTTTTGAAGATTGTAAAGTATTTCTGTTAAAAATGAGGCGCTATCAAAAATACGACTTTTTTCTTAACTGAAAATTCTTTACAAGTAACTATTAGAAATATAAAAGAAAGTTTCTATTTTCTCACAAAACCCCACTGACATTGGTTAGTTTATACAATTGCAATCCTGCTAAATTAAGACTCAAATATGTGAAATATTAAAGAAGATAAAAGTTATTTGAAAGAAGCGTGTGGGAAC
Organism: Enhydra lutris kenyoni; assembly: GCF_002288905.1. Lineage (NCBI taxonomy): Eukaryota > Metazoa > Chordata > Mammalia > Carnivora > Mustelidae > Enhydra > Enhydra lutris. The sequence continues at coordinate 1,686,357 of NW_019154133.1, read as the reverse complement.
TGGTATTATTCTTTGCTAATTAAGATGACTGACACACATAACAATAAGGAAGAAATTAAGAAGCAAAAGAGAAAAAAAGAAGCAAAGAAGACTAATTTCAAACATTTTAAGAAGTCTGTAAGTTCCTTAATGCATTTAGAAATACAGCTTGTCTTACTAACATAAAAAGCCTGTCAGCTATTTTAGACAATAGCAGAAGACTTTCCGTGGGTTAGTAAGAAGTTGTTTTAATTAAAAGATGTAAAGAAGTTAAGAAGTTGTTTTAGAAAGATGCAATTGTAGTGTGGAAAAGTATTTGAATATAGAGGCTTCAGTATGAATGTATATTGAAAATCATGCTTATGATTAGTGATGATAGATTCTTGAATGGAACAAACAAGGAAAGTGATCTGAAATACAAAATAAGTAAATTAGGGGTTGGAATGGCAGGTCATGAAGGGAGGCCTATTAAGGCTTAGGCAAGTGTAAATACAAGAGGAAACGAATGAGAGGTGCCTGGATGGCTCAGTCAAGAAGTCTGCTTCTCCCTCTTCCCCTGCTTGTGTGCTTGCATGTTCTCTCTCTCTCTCTCTCTCTCTCTCTCTCAAATATATAAATAAAATCTTAAAAAAAAAAAAAAGAGAGGCAGCAAATGTTGGCTTTGTTCTTGCCTACCTCATAATCACTATCACAGATTTCTGTTTACCTTTTATTCAGTATTTCTTGATTTCTTCAGATTGTATTTTCATTTCTTGCTGTATCTTTGAGAAAAATGTTCTTTTTTATCAAAGCCCTAATTCTTGGTTGCTCTTAAGTCTGTTATAGATGTAATACTTAAGGAAAATAAACATAGAGGAAATATGGTTATCTTTTGAAATAAAATTAAATTGAAGGGCAAAGAAAGGAATATGAGATTGAGATGGATTAGAAAATGCATTTCTTCTGAGAACTTCACTTTGCATAAGCACAGAGAATGGTTTCTTACTATTAATTTTCATTTAATAAAGCTAATATATTTGTAATGCCATTAAATACATGATTTTTCTTTTCCAGAGAAAATATAGAATGTTACAATTAGAAAAGAATGTTAGCATCCTATAGCTCCACATGAATGTTTTCTACAGTTTTAGCGAGCACTCTAATTTCTCTGGGAAGACTTCCTGAGTGAGTGCTTTTTCTTACAATTAGGCTGGCTGTGAAATTCAGAATCCTAGTGAGATTCAGTTTCATTCTTTCTCCAAGACTAGAAGAGACAATTTGATTCATCGTTTTAATGAGTGTGGCTTTAATTAAAGCTTAAATAACATCAGTTGCTCTAGTTGTTTTTTCTCTTCAGGGATTCTACTCATTTTTAAGATTGTATTTTGGGTGCTGTCGCAAGTCTTTGGTTAACAAGAATGGTTTCATTGTTTGGAAGAGGAAATTTTAAGCATCATTTTTACCAATTCTGTTTTCTCTAAATTTATTTGTGCTGTGGGTGTATGTGTATGAGAGAGAGAGAGAGAGAGAGAGAGAGATTTCTAATGTAGATTTATAGTGATTTTTCATTCTTTATTTTGCTTTAATTACTTTTTCTTAAAGGATGGGTTGAAGATTAATTTTCATGTTTTCTTGCCTAAAGCTAATGCTTTATCTCAAACTAATAATTCACTCTCTTACCAAGCTTGACATGACTTTGGAGATCATTTTAGCATTTGGGACACAATTCACCTCAGTAGGGGGCTGAAATATATTCCAGGAACTGGAATAGACAAGAAAATGCTCCAGAAATTATGAGGTTAGTTGACTCTCCACACTTCATTTTTCTGGCTTTTAAGGATACTCCATTTTCACGTGACTTGTGACTTCAGAAATCAGAGGAAAACTCACTTATTTAAGGTGTAGCATATTGAAACTCCTCTCCACAGACCAACAAAATTGTCTACAGAAAGTGAGATGCTTGGTGTTACAGAATAATTTTAATTCAAGAGTTCATGTTGTCAAGATCTCTATCATCAAATTGAGTGGATAACTAATGATATAATGATTGGATATCAATAGTAATACTCTCCTAAAAGATCTACTGAACCAACCACTAACAGCTTCACAAGGATGGAAAACTGTGGCTAATTGGCTGTGTACACTCAATATCTGTTAGTTAAGTAAAGAGAAAGAAGGAATAAATGAAGGAAAGAGGAGAGGAAAGAGAGAGGAGAGAAACACTCCTTTTTAAAAACCTTCAGAGCGATCAGAAAGGAACAGAGACAATATACAATAACAGTCACCTTACAGGCAATACAATGGCACTAAATTCATATCTCTCAATACTTACCCTGAATGTAAATGCCCCAATCAAAAGACACAGGGTATCAGAATGGATAAAAAAACAAAACCCATCTATATGTTGCCTACAAGAAACTCATCTTAAACCTGAAGACATCTCCAGATTTAAAGTGAGGGGGTGGAAA
>NW_019154133.1:1616133-1678931 GCF_002288905.1 Enhydra lutris kenyoni | reverse complement strand
TTCACTTATTTGTGGAGAATAACAAATAACATGGAGGACAAGGGGAGATGGAGAGGAGAAGGGAGTTGAGGGAAATTGGAAGGGGAGGTGAACCGTGAGAGACTATGGACTCTGAAAAACAACCTGAGGGTCTTGAAGGGGCGGGGGGTGGGAGGTTGGGGGATCCAGGTCGTGGGTATTGGAGAGGGCATGTATTGCATGGAGCACTGGGTGTGGTGCAAAAACAATGAATACTGTTAGGCTGAAAAGAAATAAAAAATTAAAAAAAAAAAAAAGATTTCCCATTGCACTTAATGAGACACACTTTTCTTACCTCAGTCTTCAAGGCAGTTTATGATGCAGCCATGGCTGACCCTCCAAACTCATCTCCCTCTACTCCACCACTTATTTATGCTTAGGACACTACTCTTATTTCAGGCCTTCTAGGCCTCTAAGGAATGCACTACCTCCAAGAACTTTACATGATTTACTTCTTTCCCCTGGAATTTTTTTCTCACATGTCTCAGCCTCTCTACACATCTGCCCAAATAACTTCATTTTCAGGGCCTCATCATAGGCATCATATTCTCCAATTTAAATTGTTCCATCTCTATCCCAAAAATATTCTTGGTAATATTTTTATTTCTGATAATAATGTGTATCACAGTCTAGTAGCTTGTGTATTTGCTTGCTTGGAGTCTGCCTTCCTCCTTTCACTGTAAACTCCAGAGGATTAAGGCCTATTTCATTCACCAGAGTACACCCAGTACTTCACACATAGTTTCAGACATGATAAGTATTTCAGTATTTGTTGGATGAATATATTATTACATTTAAAACCAATAATGGAATTTAAATGAATTAAAATTTTTAAGCATAGGAGTAATTTATTAAAGGGTGGGACACCTGGGTGGCTCAGTTGGTTAAGTGATTGCCCTCAGCTCAGGTCATGATCCCAGTCCTGGGATCTAGTTCCACTTCAGACTCCCTCCTCAGCAGAGAGCCTGCTCCTCCCTCTGCCTGCCTCTGCCCCTGCTTGTGGTCTCTCTCTCTCTCTGACAAATAAATAAATAAATAAATAAATAAATAAATAAATTTTAAAGGAAAGTTTATTAAGGGGTGAATATAGAAGAATCACTGAGGTTGGATAATGAGGTAATTTCTAATAATTATCTTATGAATGGACATGGAATAAGGATAGACAGTGAAGTTGAATAAACGGTAAGGTTAAGAGAGATGGATAATCTAAGCTCAGGTTTGTTTTTTTTTTAACTATTTATTTATTTATTTGAGAGAGAGAGAGGTTGGGGGGAGGGACAGAGGGAGAGGCAAAAAAGGAATCTCAAGCAGACCTTCCCCCTCTCCCCACCCCCTGAGCAGAGAACCTGAGGCAGGATTCTAGGACACTGAGATCATGACCTGAGCCTAAATTAGGAGTCAAATGCTCAACCAATTGAGCCACCCAGATGCCCCTTTTATTTTCTTTTTTAAGATTTATTTATTTATTTGAGTGGGTAGGGGCAAAGGGAGAGGGAAAGAAGGAATCTAGGCTCAGTGTTAAGGTTTAAATTGAGATATGACTCAAAAGTTGTGTGGAAAATTAAAAAAAAGAAAAAAACTGTTAAGAACAAATACAGCCAAGATAAAGAATTGTGTTAGAAAGAAAATAAGAGATGAACAACTGGCTGGAGAACTAAAACAACAAATTGGCCCTCTGGTCATAAACATAAGTTGAATCATATAACTTTTGAATTTTACAGAGAATTTGCTGGAATTGTTATTTTACTCTCAAAGTTATGAAATACAAAAGCATCCTAAACATGTTGATGAACTTATAAAAAAAATGAATAGAAAATATAGTTTTAATATTGGTGGTAAGGACTGAAGGAAAAACAGTGATAAATACAGAATAAAAACCATAGAAAGTTTCACTATTATTTATAATCTTAAAAAAAAAGGCAAGAAAAAGAAAGGCTAAGGGTGCCTGGGTGGCTCAGTTGGTTAAGTGACTGCCTTCGGCTCAGGTCATGATCCTGGAGTCCCAGGATCAAGTTCCGCATTGGGCTCCCAGCTCCATGGGGAGTCCGCTTCTCCCTCTGACCTTCTCCCTTCTCATGCTCTTTCACTCTCTCTCTCTCAAATAAATAAATAAAATCTTTAAAAAAAAATAAAGGCTAAAAGCGTGGTTGATGGGATTATATCTACTGCAATATTCTTTAGCTTTTACTTTTAAATATTTATAGTGGACATTATCAATTCTTTATGCTTTCAAAAAATAATTATCAAGAACTTACTCCTTGGTTTTCTTTTCATTGTAATATGTCATTTGCTAAGTAATAATTAAAGTAAAATATTATTAAAAATATTCAAGTAACACAAATTCAAAGTAAAAATCTCTCAACTCTATCCCCATCCTGAATGTTTTATTATTGCTATTTGCCATTTACTTAAATGTTAGAAATAGTTGTAATACATAACATTTTCTTATATATTACATTATTTATATCCTCAGCTTCTTGGAAATTATAGAGTGAAGCCATTGTAAACATTCAACATCATGAATTGTTTAAAATATTTTGTGCGTGGCAACTCTTCTTGACCTTTTATAGCTTTTAAAGTGCAAAAGTTTCAGATACAATACTAACTCTCTTTCGTAGGTAGACACTTTCTAGATAGTTGGGTAGATTAATATCCCTGCATGCTGTACATGTTAAAAATGATCTTGAAAGCTATTATTTTCTAAAGGGACAATAAATCAAGATAAATCTAATGATTATAGGTCTATTATAGATGCCTAGTAAAGTGTCTTGAGCATAATGGATTTTTAGTAAGTATTCGTTTACATTAAATGATTAAGTGTTCTTGTTTTCTATAACTCAAAGTCTTTGCCCTCTATGTGTTTGCTAACCCATATATATGTTTCAGGCCGATGTGGGCTGCTGACAGATACTAGAGAGTAAATAGTGGAAATGATTTTTCTTTCAACATCTGAGCAAAGGCGTAGTTCTGAGGAATATGAGTTGAGCTAGGATCACCAAGGCAAAAATCAAAAGACAGAACAGAACTCATACTGAATGAGTATGACCTGAAATAGAACCAAGAAATAAGATTGCCATTTAAGAAGAATTCAAGACTATTCTCCAGTAAAAATTATGCAAAATTGGTGTAGAAACATATATTAGAGTTTAGGGAAGTATTTTACAATTTTGCAGATGAACAGATTAAAGATAGCACAGTACTTAAGACTAGAGGGGACAGCATGGGAGTGGTTTGGGCTGTGAGAATTCAATGCAGAAGTCCTAGAAGGAGTCTAGGGGTGTCATATTTTAGGTAAACAAATCAACTTATAATGGATTAGAAATTTGGAGCAGCATTATAAATGTGACTGTGTAGAAACAAAGGCCCATATCCAAGATTACAAACTCAAGGTAAGTGCAACAGAGGTCTTTATGAGGAAACAACCTCCTGCCACACCCTGCATACAGATAAATGAAATCATTCGTTCATCAGCATTTTCTTTTTCTGTATGACTTGTTTCATTTAACATGATACTCTCTTTGTTCATCCATGTTGTTGCGAATGGCAAGATTTCATTCTTTTTTATGGCTGATTAATATTCCATTGTATGAGTGTGTGTATACATATATATATTGTGTGTGTATGTGTGTGTATATATGTTCATCACATATGTATATGTATATAGACACACATCCTTTATCCATGTCTCCATTTAGCTGGTCATCTTTCAGTGGACACTCAGTTTGCTTCCTTATTTTTGCTATTATAAAGGATTCTGCAGTGAACATAGGGGTGCATATATCTCATTGGCTTGATGCTATTATTATTATTATTGTTATTATTATTTTGGATAAATACCCAGAGGTGGAATAGCTGGATCATATAGTAGTTCTATTTTTAATCTTTTGAGGAACCTCCATACTGTTTTCCATAGTGGCTGCACCAATTTACATTCCTACCAGCAGAGCACAAGAGTTCCTATTTCTCCATATCCTCATCAATACTTTTTATTTTTATAGATTCTTGTATATCTAAAATTCTGTGAAAATAGAAAGGTGTTTCTTAATTAGGGAAAAATAATCTATTGTTTTCAGTGTCTGTGATCTCTAATTTATTAGATATTCAAGACCAACATGTTAATGGGTTAACAAGTGGACTTTCTTATAAGATCTGACCCATCAATCAGTGATTTTGAAGCAACAGTCAATTGAATTCCTGGGTGATTTCCCCATAAGAAAATAAACAAACCTTTAACTACCAGAGTTCTAGTAATTATTACAAAGCCCTCTGCCATTGACTGCTCCTGTTTTCTTTTTCCACTTATTTATTACACATATTTTTTTTTCTTCAGAAAATCTGAAGTTTTCCAAAACATCTTTGAAACAGCAGCATTCTGTTTTTGTTACTAGGTATTTATAACATATAATTTAGGTGTGTTTGTTAATGCAGCTTAACATTTGTTGTATTAATAGTTACATTTAATATATTTGTTATAAAACAAAACTTCAGGGGCGCCTGGGTAGCTAAGTGGGTTAAGCCTCTGCCTTCGGCTCAGGTTATGATCTCAGGATCCTGGGATCAAGCCTTGCATCGGGCTCTCTGCTCAGTGTTTCTCCCTCTCTCTCTGCCTGCCTCTCTGCCTATTTGTGATCTCTCTCTCTTTCAAATAAATAAATAAAATCTTAAAAAAATAAACAAAAACAAAACAAAATGAAACAAAGCTTCATTCCATACTTTTCATTAGACTTTTTAAAATATAGAAAAATATTTCCAAGTAGTCAAAAATTACGGTTTCTAAACATACTTTTCATACCACAATCACATACCATAGATACACTTTAATGAAAGCAAAATTTGACCTATATAGGAAAACTTTGGCCAAATTATTATAAGATCGAATTGTTTTCACTTCTCCCACGTCTTCTTATAAATTTTGGTTTGAAATACATTGTTTTTAATGATTGAATGGCAGATTAATTTTTCAAATTTCCACAAGCATCATGAGATATCTGAAACTATGCTATACTTACTTCTGAGGCATATTCTGTAAATCATGACTTACTCTGATCACTGTGTACTTCTAATAGCATTGATACTCAAATGATATACTGATTTTCAAGTCTTTCATCATTGAACACTCTATTGTAAATTTATGTTTCTGAGCTTTATCAGTATTTAGCACACAGAAGGCAGGTGATGCATACGTCTTTCATGATAAATAAATCTGAGAGATGGTCTAGGAAAGTAATAAATATAAAAAAATAATAGGAAGGCTAGAAGGTGATAAGAAGTGTGCTGAACGGAAGACTGTATAAACAAATTTAATGCTGGAAAATTGAGTATATTCAGCTGCCCTCTTGTGAAACAACATTTAATTAAATACAGTGTCTCATAACATAGTCAGTAGCTGAGCTTCTCACAGCTGAACTAAAATTGTTTAAATAAAATGAGACTCATTAACTTTTCTAATTGTTGTTTGTGTGAAGACTTGAACTTTGCTTTTAAAAAGAAACTGCTCCATCTGCAGCTAGTAAAAAGTATCAGCTGGCAATGTTTAACCTTCATGAATCATCCACTTATTTTTCTTTCTCAAACCAGTGAGCGTTAGGGAGAGGAGATTCTATAAAAAAAATTTCAAAGAATGTTTCAGGAACTTTATTTTGTGCCTGTCTTCTGAGCCTATGCATACCAAAAGGAATAGTTGCCTAGTTTGTATAAAGGTAAAAAGTACATGCATCATGGGAATGTAACAGCTGCACAACTTTAGCCTTTCTTAGTTGTCAATAGAGAGGAAACAGATCATCAACACTTGAATGCTTCATTTTATAATGATGCTTCATATTGTACAGCTTTAAAATGGCAAGTGTCTTGACAAAGAAAATGTTTCATTGCTGCTGGCTGATAAACATGTTTTCCCTTAAGAGAAGTAAAATATGTGAAGTCTCAACTTGATTTTTAGAGTTTTAAGGTTAATATAAACAATAATAAAAACATAGGGGAAATCTTCTTACTATTGGTTGAGAGTCTATAGAAAACAATTCATCATGTCCCAGTCATTTTTGCACTTAATGGCACTTTTTTTGAATTAATCCAATTTCATAAATGGAGCTATTTTAGAAAACAGAAGTCTGCTAATTTTTTCTTATTTGGAAATGACTTTTGTAATTTAACAAAAAAATATATTCCATATTTTTCTCCTGACTTTAGTCTTATTTACAGACTCTTCTTCTTAAGTGCGTATACTATCACAATTAAAATCCACTGATGTAAGGGTTAAGAATTTCATTCTGGGAAAAACAGAGATTGGACTTATTCTCACATAAAAAGGAGGGTGGAGGTCAGTTTTGCAGGCAAGTGTAGAAGATCCAGTATTAGCAGAGCCTGCATTCTGTCCATTTTTTTTCCCTCTACCATCTTTAGTGGGAACATCCAGTCATTGAGTCCAAAGTTCAGAATGCAGGAATAAGAAAAAGTGAGAGGAGGGATAACCTCTTCATAGTAAAGAGACTACCTGGGGACTCTGTGCCACTTTTCTGCTAATTGTTTATAACTAACCTGGAGAAATAGTACCATGCCCACAGCTGCATTTAATGATGCCTCAGAAATACAGTTTTCTAGAGGCACATAGCTTTGGATTTTGATAGAAATGAAAAAGCAGTGAAAAAATTGGAGAGGCAATGAAGTCACTAGCACACACACGCAAAAAAACAATCACAATTTTATACAACAGCAATAGTTACGAACAGTTAAAAATTTAATATAATTTAATACAAACAAAAAATAAGATACAGGGGTGCCTGGGTGGCTCAGTGGGTTAAGCCTCTGCCTTCAGCTCAGGTCATGATCTCAGATTCCTGGGATCGAGCCCCGCATCGGGCTCTCTGCTCAGCGGGGAGCCTGCTTCCTCCTCTCTCTCTGCCTCTCTGCTTACTTTTGATCTTTGTCTGTCAAATAAATAAAAATAAAATCTTAAAAAAATAAGATACAGAAATAAATAAAACTAAAAATGTGAGAAACCTTTGGTAGGAATCGGTTAATATTTCTTGAAAGGCATTAACATATAAACAAAAAAACAAGGTTCATTAATGGGAAAATGCTATACTTAATGTCAATTCTTGGGAAATTCAGTTCTAATTAATACAGTTCCAATATGGATCTGAACACAGTTTTTTTTTTGGGTGTTGCTGAGAAATGTGACAAATTAATTATAGAGTTTATATGAAAATGAAAGAAGGCAAAGAAGAGATTAGACATTCTTTGGGTCAATGAACCTAAGTCATAGCTTATATTAAGAGTGATTATTAAGTTAAAGTAGCAAAGGCATTTGTGGTTTTCACAGAAGAAACACACTTGCAAATGCAATATAATAGAAACCTCATACACACTATGATTTTTTTTAAAGATTTATTTATTTTATTTGAGAGAGAGAGATGAGTGTGTGTGTGTGTGTGTGTGTGTGTGTGTGTGTGTGAGTGTGCAGGGCAGGGATGGGCAGAGGAGAGGGAGAGAGCAACTCAGGCAGACTCCACACTGAGTGGACCCTGAGTACATGACCTGAACCAAAACCAGCGGTCAGATGCTTATCTGGCTCCGCCATGCAGACACCCCTGATTTTTTGAAAAATTGCAACATAGAAGTGCTTGTACCAGTGATCAGTGAATAAAAGGACTATCCAGTATGTGATGCTGGAGAACTGTTTATCTACATGGAGAAAAGTGAAATGATATTTGTACTACAATACAGTACATAAAATATGTTTCTGATAGGTTATAAATGGAAGTGTAAAAAGCCAAGGTATGAAAAATTTTAAAAACCATATAAGAGAGGGGTGCCTGGGTGACTCAGTTGGTTAAGCCTCTGACTTTGCTTACTGCTCAGTCATCATCTCAGGATCATGGTACTGAGCCCTGCATCAGGCTCCCAACTTGTCAAGGAGTCTGCTTAAGACTCTCTCTTTCCCTCTGCCCCTCCACCTCCCCACACATTTTCTGTCTCTCAAATAAATAAATAAATCTTAAAAAGTACATATAAGAGATTATCCTTATGACTTAGAGGTAGGAAAGAACCTTTTAAACATCCAGAAAAAAACAGTATAAAGAAAAACTGATAAACTAATTTTAAATATATGAACTGTGCTTACTCCAATAGTTCCTTACAGAAACTGAAAAGACAAACTACCTTTCTGGAAAAGATATTTATAACACATATAATCATGAAGTATAAATATTTGCATTATATAAATAATAATTGGAAATCCATAAGAAAAAAAGACAATTTAATAGAAAGGTAGAAGGTATGAATAGGCATTTTACAGAAAAGAAAAGATGAATTTTCCCTAAACATGAGAAAGTATGTTTAGCCCCGTTATTTTCAGAGCCAATACAATTAAAATTACCTGAAATAATATTCTGTTTCCACTGGCAAACATTTAAAGACAATAATAAATGTTATGCAATGAAATGGAGCAACAGAGATTTTTATACTCTCAGGTGAGGAGTATAAACTGATTCAACCTTAATTGGAAAGCAATTTGATTCTGTGTGCTTGCCTTAAAAATGTGCATACTCTGTGTCTCAGCAATCTTTCTTCTTGGTGAACACACCCAAGATAATATTATATGTACACTTAAGGAAACATGTTCAAGAATATTTCATTACAGCATTATTTTTAATATGAAGAGACTAGGGGGCGCCTGGGTGGCTCAGTGGGTTAAGCCTCTGCCTTCTGCTCAAGTCATGATCTCAGATTCCTGGGATCGAGCCCCGCATCGGGCTCTCTGCTCAGCAGGGAGACTGCTTCTCCCCCTCTCTCTCTGCCTGCCTCTCTGCCTACCTGAGACCTCTGTCTGTCAAATAAATAAATAAAATCTTAAAAAAAAGAGAGACTAGAATGAGTCAAAAACATCAATAATCAAATAAATAGCTAAATAATTTGTATTTGGAAAGCATGATGAACTACAATTGTAGAAATGAAATTCAAAAACATGATATTGGGGGCACCTGGGTGGCTCAGTGGGTAAAGCCTCTGCCTTCAGCTCAGGTCATGGTCTCAGGGTCCTGGGATCAAGCCCCTCATTGGTCTTTCCGCTCAGCAGGGCACCTGCTCCCCCCCCAACCCCGCCCTGCCTGCCTCTCTGCCTACTTGTGATCTCTGTCAAATACATAAATAAAATCTTAAACAAAACAAAACAAAAACCCCATGATATTGAATGATAAAAGCAGACCAAAGAAGAATTTACATGCTGTGATTATGATATATTTTATGTTGTTTTTCCACTATGCTGTACATTATATCCTCATGACTTACCCCTTTTATAACTGAAAGTTTGTACCTTTTGACCACCTTCATTCATTTTACCCAGCCCCAATCGTTACCTCTGGTAACCACCAATCTGTTCTATGTATCTATGAGTTTGGGTTTTTTGTTTTGTTTTGTTTTGTTTTTTTTAGATTCCACATGTAAGTTAGATCAAATGGTATTTGTCTTTCTCTCTCTGACTTACTTCACATAGCTGACACCTTCAAGGTCCATCCATGTTTTTGTAAATGGTAAGATTTTCTTTTCTTTTTTAATGACTGAATACTGTGATTCCATTTTAAAAATGATTTTGTAAAATCATAAGCAGGCAAAATTTAATCATATGTGCCATTTATCATATATATGGTAAATTATAAGGAAAGACAAATAATGATCAACCAGAAATTCATGGTAATTTTCATATTAGGGTAGGATAGAAGTTGGAAGAGATTGATTATAGAAAGGCACAGAGGGAGCTTCAAAATATTGATAAATAATATTTCTTAGGTTGTAAGATAGGCATGTGAGTGTTTATTATATTTAAAAATAATATATGTTTATTATTTTACTCTACAAATGATGTCTCTTGTAGTAAAACTAATTTTGTTACGTTAAGTCTATTTGATGGACTTTCCAGGAGAGTAATACATAAAGATATTTTAAAAATGCTATTTATGTAATATACTCATACTGAGGCCAGAATAAACATTTTATGGTACCAGGTATTAAGGAATACTGATTTCTTTCCTGCATACTGCAAATGCAAAATTCTTAACGACAGTTGTTCTTTGGAATTCATCACTTTCTAACATATATTTTAACAATACCTGGAGGAATTCCTTCAATTGAGACGTGATGTATTATTCAGGAGTCTTTCATTGCGTTTGACAGAAACCCAGCTGAACTTAGGCAGAAATGAAAATTTAAACGCTAAAAAAATTTTGCAAAAAGAGAACAGGAGCGCCAAAAACTCAAATCAAAAGAACAAAAACACGGGTATTTACAGTATTTTGTACTTCTGCGTCTTTGCTTTCCTTTTTTGCACACTAGCTTTTTTTTTTTTTAAGATTTATTTATTTATTTATTTGACAGACAGAGAGAGAGATATCGTAAGTAGGCAGAGAGGGAAGCAGGCTCCCCGCTGAGCAGAGAGCCCAATGTGGGGCTTGATCTTAGGACCCTGAGATCATGACCTGAGCTGAAGGCAGAGGCTTAACCCACTGAGCCACCCAGGCACCCCTACACACTAGCTTTTGAAACCAACAAGCTGGACAACTACTGCTGGCTGCTCAGGGCTCACATTTTTTCAGCTTTACTACAGCAACACACATTAAACCTGCATCTCTAATGGACCACTTTCATAAACCCTTTGGCATTTCAGTTAGTTAATTCATTTGTGAAACAATTAATGCATTTTAAATGCCAAACATGTAAGAGACATGTGGAAAATAGGATGAAGCTCTTTTTATGAAATTTATTACTAAAAGAAGACATGACGTGTGTACATCAATAACTATCAAATAAAACAAAGTGTGTATGAGAATGCTGATATCATATAGTGCTCTAAACTGTTGGACCCCACCAAGAAAATGATGAGTATTTCACTCAGAGAAATATTTAGCTTTAACCAGTTTGGCTCAAATGTTTGGAATTTTAAAATGAGGCTGGATTAAAAAAAAAAATCCATGTATTTAATTTGCATATACTGAGTATACATACCATACTGTAAAATAAGAATTCAAAAAAGCAAAGAAAGAGCTTTCTTTTTAAAAGAATAATTGTTAAAATAATTAAAGTGTTAATAAAGTCTAAAAACATCTATGTATATACATATCTAATTTATGCAAAACTCTATAAATCAGTTGCAAATAAATCACTCATGAGGAAAAAAAAAGTATAGTCAATTTGCTTTTACATATGGCATTTAATATTAGAATAGTCTTATCCAAGGTTGAAATTTTACCTGTGCTATTCATTCTATCTTACGTGTTTTTAAAAACATCCTTTTAAAAAATGTGCACTTCCTCTTCCAACTGTTAGCCCAATAGTTTTAATTTTACCCTTCCATTATTTTATACCTTCCACTTTATATCTAGAATTAAAAAAAAAAAGTAATAACTCAGTCAACATCTGCTTTGGACCCACCATCTACTTGTCTCCCAGAAAAGACTAAATTCACATGGTTTACCATTTTAACTACTTCCTTATTAACACTCTACTCCTTGTCTCTGTGACTTTTAGCATTTTTATTTACAATGGGTAATAATATTCAGTCTTCATCTCACAGACTTTCGTGGAAAATCTCCAAGTTTTATCTTTACCCTTTTACTCCCATTTCTGAGATTATCCATTTCCCTTGCCCAAGGGTACCAAAATTTTCTTTAATATATTCTTTTCATATTTTTGTTCCCTTTCGTGTACTTGTTCAGGGCCATCATAGTCTCACCTATATCCACACAATCCTTATCCCTGCCTTCAATACCTCAGCTCTTATATCCACCCTGCACGCTCTATAGTTTATCTGCCTTGTTTTATTCTTTGAATGTGCCAGTCATATGTCATCATAGTATGTAAAGCTTTATAAGACAAGCAGCCTTGCTGAGAAACTCCCCAACTTCTTAGGTCAAAAATTGTTTGAATAATGTTTAGTATTTGGGGGGTTATATTCTGGCTGAATTATATTTCTCAACCTGTGATACAGAGGAAATTCTTGATTCCAGTTGGGATCAGGCCTCTGTTCCTTACAGAGTATTCTATTTGACCTCTCAGGTACTATTGACATATACCCCAAGGGTTTGATAATATAGGAAACATACTTCGTAAATGTCAATCCCCACTCAATCTTCTGAGTGTCAGTTAGGGTCTACATTTCATTATCTGATCAGAAATGAAGAACTCTGGACTGCCTTACCTCTTGGATAGAAACATTACTTAAAGTCTTTTCTAAATCATATTTGGCTTTTGCAGCCAAAATAAAAATAAAGGGATGCGGATGTGGAGAAGGAAGTGGAGCTTTCCTAACTTGGCTGAGTTGATTTTTTTGGTTTGGGCCTTCATGGCAGAGACAAGGACATAGTTTTAAAAAGCAAATTGTAGATTGTGTTATACTCCTTGTTAAGGCTGACTTATTCCTCAGAAATCTCGAGAGTATATTCTGACTGAAATTCGGTAGGTTAATTATCCAGAGTTGAGTAATCACATAGTGAAATCCAAATTTCTCTAAATGCTTGAGACCAATCATAATCCACTTAAAATTTTGCATTTAAGTTTTGCTTATTCATTATTCATTGATGAGATGGGTGGAAAGCAGCAGCCAAGTGATGTCCTACTTAACAAATCATTAGAATGTTAGGATATGAGAGAAGAAGTTTATACTGAACTGGACAGAAGTACTTTCCTTTATACTAAAAGCGTTAATGCTCTTGGTAAAAAGAAGAGCACTTATAATTATGACCTCACCTTTTATAGAACTGAAGCTGAACGAACGTGAGTTTGCTCCTTAGTGAGTCATATATACACCAGCTGGAGTTTTCCCACGAAGTAAACTTTATTTGCATCAAGTAAGGAGATCTCGTGGACTAGCTTCCAAAGTAGTGACTCCCTGAGAGAGGGTGAATGGGTACATTTCGTTGAGTGTTATGGTGAATATTTAGATAGAGGTGGGCATAAGGTCATTCATGTGCTTTAAGGAAAGATGCCTATACATACATTGTATGTTATGTGAATGAAGCTGAGGCTCCTCCTTGGGTGGAGATTTAATATTTAGTATTATAAGGAGGAAAGGTAAATGGTGGTCATTCCAGGGGTCACTCCATGGTCCATCAATACAGGTGGATGTAACGGATTTAGCTCAAAAGACTTGAGTGGTCTGAGCTGATGGGAGATCTTATCAAGGCAGTTACTATCACCTGAGTGGTGGTTTGGGGGATGATTTGCCTGAGTGAAGAGGTGAGCTGGAAAGAAGACTTAGGGAAAAATGTAAGATGAAGGTTAGTGAGTCCAAGCAGGTGGATGGTAAAGGGCAGGTCTTGGATTCTACCCGGTGACAGAACTAGGGTACAACTTACCATGAAGAAATCCACAGAAAACTTTAAAATCATCATTGCAGTAAAAAATAATATACTTTCCAAGTACATTAACTGTCACTAACTCAGCACACCTTGAAGTGAAAACCTGGTTCCATATAGTATTAATAATTGAAGTGATAATCATCTCTGAGCTGAGCGATAAAATCAGGCGCTAGGTGAGAGAAAACTATATGGCTAGAAAATATTTTTTTATATTAACTTTTTAAATACTGTTTTTTCATCACATGGCTGCTAGTTGACATTATCACAGAAACTGTAGAAAAATATATTTACTTATTAATGATAATAAAATTAAATTTCCTCGATCTATTTTTTTTGAAGTAACAATAGCAAAGGTGTATTTCCCCTTTCTGTGGAAACTGAAATGACTTAATCACCTGTTTCAGAGTACAAAAGATTTCTCCCTACTGCTTTCTTTCTTTCTTTTCTTTACATTTTTAAAGAAAGTTTTTCTACATCTTTGTAGTTTTCCTTTAGCACACTAAGAGTACTAAAATAAGCAAAAATGTAAAAGAAAAGGAAATGATTTAGGAGACAGAATAACCAAAGGGAAAAAATGAAAATATAAAATGAGTTATATACAAATAAGTAATTCAGAGCAAGCTGGTCACAAATTAGGACAGATTCTTTATTTTAAAATGACAAAAGCGAATTAGCAAATACTTAGCCAAGTTCCACACAGAAACATTTCCTTTATCAATAAAATTAGTCATAGTGAACTTTAAATACAAACTTAGAAGATTTAATTGCTAAACTGTTACTTAACAGTTGATATCACTGTTATAAGACATTTGTATAAGACATTTAAAAGACATTTATTATAAAAAACCAAGGGTATAGGAATAGTAGTGCCTATATTTGTTAGAAGAAGAAATATCTGATGTTACAGAGATTATCAACCAGAAACTTAATAAAATGAGTATGTTGGGAAGAAAGTGAACAGAGATGTATGTGACTTAACTGAGTTAAGCAGTACACAATATGCAAAGCAGATAATTCCAAATAAAGTTATTATCTAAAGACATTGATATATCTGTAAAGTGGGGGCAGCAGAACTTGGGTAGAGTTGGATGGCAAAACAAAACCATGTGCACAAATTAAATCTATTTTGTTTTGACCCTGTGCATGTTTTTCTAATGAAAATTTTAAAATAAGTTAAATAAGGTAAAAGAAAATATTGACACTCGTTTTCTATAAGGCTTGTGAAATAGATTTAAAGACAATATTTACTAGTATAAGTCTTTGCAGTTCATTGCATATGGACATGTTCAAGCTACCAAAGATTATTGGGATCTTGTCTGACAGATTCTATAGCAAAGATGAAAGGATATCCACTGGCCTTTTCAACAGCATAATAATTACAAATATGTGTAAATTGGTAAGTACATAGCAGGTACCACAGGGATCCATTGGTTGAGTTTGTGTGAGGCCATTGAACCCTCATTGTTTTAAAAACTGGTATACAAACAAAAGAAAAATCTTGTTTATCCTGTCTTTAGTGCTTTATGATAGGATAGCCATATTGTTTATTAGCGAACATTCTTATTTATAGACATATTTAGCTAACAAATGAAGAAACATCATAAAATTAGAATATCATAATCTTGTAGCCTTTAAATGAATAATGAAATCAAGCAATCTTCAACCATTAAGTGAAATACAGACGGAAATTTTGTAAAGAGTGGATAGGAACACATGAACACATTATTTCAGATATATAAAAAAGAAATTGTATCACTTGGGGTGCCTTGGTGGCTCAGTCAGTTAAACATCTGCCTTTGCCTCAGGTCATGATCCCACGACTCTGGGATTGAGCCCACAGCAGGGTCCCTCCTCAGTGGGGAGTCTGCTTCTCCCTCTCCCTCCACCTCTTCCCATGCTCCTGCTCCCCCACCTTACTCTTTGTCTCAAATAAATGAATAAAATCTTTAAAAAAAAAGAAATTGCATTTATTGATGGGATGCTATAGGAATTACTAAATTCTGCATATAAATTGTTAAAAAATAGACTATTACTCAAATATTTATCAAGGCTCTACAAGTAACTATAACAATTATCAGGAAATATTAGAGTAAAACAGCACAAGGGATGGAATTAGCAAATTCCAGAATATGAGAAACTCTACAGAATACTAAAGTTAGTTAATCAAGAAATAATTTCAAGGAAAAAGTCAAAGGGAAATGATGTTATAGAATAAAAAAGTCTTAAAAGACCTATCAACCAAATTCAATATTAGATCTTGTTTATTCCTGATTTCACAATCTATATAAAAATCTTTATGCATCAGAGATCTAAAAACTAAAATGATTTTTGGTGATATTAAGGAGTTATTAATTTTGTTATGTATACTGTCAATGTACTAAAGGTCGCCCTTATTTTTTTAGGGAAAAAAAACACACAAATGTTTACAGAAGAGTGATGTCTGGCATTGACTCCAAAATAATACATTGGTTCCAGTCAGTAGCAGGTGGTCAATGGGGAGAAGAGGGTTGAAATATAAAGAAGACAACATTGGTCATGCTTTATATTGTTGAAATGAATGATCAGTACCTGAGGTTTATTGTATTTACCTTTCTAATATTACATATACTTATGATTTACCATAATGATTTTTTAAAAAATATATTCACTGTGGAATTTAAATTACAAGGGATATAAAGAAAATAAAAATCATTAGTAATCCCATCATTTCAAACACTAAGCTTTACTTTTTACTTCATAATGAAGTTATAGTTCTATAATAGTCCTATAATATAGCATCTTATTTTAAAAATAAGATCATAACATGATCATTTTCTTAAGTTATGGTGACATATCTAGTTATATTTAAATTAAAAAAAATGAGTCATAAAGTGAGCCTAACAGAGATTTATTAGAATAATAGGTGCTAGAAATATAAAGCAGTTCTAAATACATAAAACTAGTTGCAGTAAATATAAGTATGAAAATAGATTAGAATTCTAGTTGTCCCAGCAAATCATCATCTAATTTGGAAAAGAGCCTATAAAGCAAAACAGAATTTGCAGGGGTTTATAATTTCATGCATTTGGACCCTGTTGTATTTAATTTCATTAGTATTATATAATGATGAGCAACACTTAAGGTAATATACCTTAGCTTATTACATAATATTTTTAATATTAAGGAATAAGTCTTTTGATGTTTTATGAGAGATTATGACATAAATTAAATGACATAAATTAAAAAGGAAATCAATCATCTAATCTTAATGTATGTTTGACATACATTATGGTTAAAACAGATTTTCATTAGAAAATCCAGAAAACCGTAAGTGCCACTTCTTCGACTTGATTGATACTTTATTTGTGAAATTTTAGTATGAAGAAAAAATGTCGATTATATTTTGTAAGAATTGTAACATATGAGCCCAGTGATACAAGCCAACACAATAGAGAAAATAAACTGTAAGACTAATTGCAGGTCAACAATAAGTACATACTGCTGCGGAAAATCCATAACATTTTCCGAGCAGTGTCAAGAAGGTGCTTTTCTATTGAATTTATTTGAATATAGAAGTAATTTAAACTTGAATAGACAAACCCATAGAGGTTATCTGCTTCAGCTTCTGAACTTTCTCAGAAAAGCCATGTTTTACTCACTCACAGGAATAACAATGCACTGTGATCAATGTCAGTTCTGTGATCTTTCCTTCCATATTTTGGTTCTCCAAGGAGAAACTATTCTTATGAATTTAAAAACCTGGGCTCTCTATTGTGTCAATTGTAGAGAGTTAGCTCAAGAAGGAAACTTATGATCAATTAGGAAATAATCATTTAGTCCTCAAAGAATGGTAGTACTGTGAAAATTAGCAAGAAAATTTACTGAGCTCCATAGAAATATAATTATTCCAGTAAGATTCAATTGGGTAGTAACAGTGATGAATCATTTTTATGTAATAGATACCTCTAAGAAGTGACACTGAAAGCTTCTCTGTGTTTTTAAAAAACTAACGTATTTCTCACAACATGGTTCTTTATAAAGATAAAGGTTTGAAAAGTTGTAATTAATTCTCTTTGAATTAGAACAGTGGTATTCATGGAGAGTGTGAGGTTTTGTGAATCAAAGAAACTTAGATGCAAATTCTGACTTTTTCCTTTTATAACTATCTTGCAACAAACCTGTTGAAACATTGGTGCCTCTCCTACTAAATGAGAGGGGTTTTTTTTTGTTTGTTTTCTTGTTTTATATTATTTCCTCTGATCCTTTTTGGTGATTCTTTCTCCATGCCTTAGGTAGTTTCCTCAGAGTCACAGCTGGTCTGTTCTCTGCAGAATCATCCAGGAGCACTCTCTGCCTCTCTTTTGAATTATTTTTCTCTTCTCTGGTGCTCTGTCCTTTGAACTTTGTCTTTTTTTTTTTTTTTTTTTTTTGTACCCATTCTAATGAGTATGAGGCAGTATCTCACTGTGGTTTGGACTTGTATTTATTTCCCTAATGATGAACAATGTTTAGCATCATTTCATGTGTTTGTTGGCCATTGTGTATCTTGTGTATCTTCTTTGGAGAAACATCTATTCTCCAGTGACTACTCTAGTCCTTTGCCCATTTTTAAACCCAGCTATTTGATTTTTCTGTTGTTGTGTTATAGATGATCTTTATGTATTCTGAATAGTAGCCCCTTATCAGATGCATAATTTGCATATATTGATTGTACCCTTTGATACACAGAAGTTTGCAATTTTGACGAAGTCCCTCTTGTTTGTTTTTGTTTAATTGTTTGTTGCCTGTACTTTGGGGAGTCATATTTAAGAAGTCATTGCAAAACCCAAAGTCAGAAAGCTTTTATCCTATATTTTCTTCTGAGAGTTTTATAGTTTTAGGTCTTAAATTTAGGTCTTTGATCCATTTTGAGTCCATTTTTCTATATGGTGTAAGGTAAGGATTGATTTTACTTTTTTGTACATGGAGTAAGAACTGTTTTAAAGAGAGTATGTGTGGGGCACCTGGGTGGCTCAGTGGGTTAAAGCCTCTGCCTTCGGCTCAGGTCATGATCCCAGGGTCCTGGGATCGAGCCCCGCATCGGGCTCTCTGCTCAGCGGGGAGCCTGCTTCCTCCTCTCTCTCTGCCTGCTTCTCTGCCTAGTTGTGATTTCTCTCTGTCAAATAAATAAAATATTTAAAAAAATAATAAAAAAATAAAGAGAGTATGTGGATATAAAGCACCACCAGATTAAAAAGACTATCTACCATGACCAGGTGGGATTTATCCCTGAGATGCAGGGGTGGTTCAACATTTGCAAATCAATCAATGTGATAGAACAAATCAATAAGAGAAGAGGGAAGAACTACATGGTCCTCTCAACTAATGCAGAAAAAGCATTTGACAAGATAGAGCATCCTTTCCTGATTAAAACAATTCAAAGGATACAGATAGAGGAAACATTCCTCAACTTCATAAAATCTGTCTATAAAAAATCCACAGAAAATATCATCCTCAATGGGGAAAAGCTGACATCCTTCCTTTTGAGATCAGGAACACAACAATGATGTCCACTCTTGCCACTGTTTTCAACATAGTACTAGAAGTCCTAGCAACAACAATCAGACAATTAAAAAGAAATTGAAGGTATTCATATGGCAAAGAAGAAGTCAAACTCTGTCTTCACAGATGACATGATACTTTATATGGAAAACCCAAAAGACTCTACCCCCAAACTACTAGAACTCATACAGCAATTCAGTAATGTGGCAGGATACAAAACCAATGTACAGAAATCAGTTGCTTTCTTATACACTAACAATGAAAATACAGAAAGGGAAATTAGAGAATTGATTCCATTTACTAAAGCACCAAGAACCATAAGATACCTTGGAATAAACCTAACCAAAGAGGTAAAGGATCTCTACTCGAGGAACTACAGAACACTTATGAAAGAAATTGAAGAAGTCACAAAAAGATGGAAGACCATTCCATGCTCATGGATCAGAAGAATAAACATTGTTAAAATGTCTATACTGCCTAGAGTCATCTATACTTTCAATGCTATCCTGATCAAAATTCCACTGGCACTATACAAAGAGCTGGAACAACAATCCTAAAATTTGTATGGAATCAGAAGAGACCCTGAATTGCTAAGGTAATATTGAAAAAGAAAAACAAAACTGGGGGCATCATGTTGCCTGATTTCAAGCTTTACTATGAAGCTGTGATCACCAAGACAGCATGGTACTAGCACAAAAACAGACACATAGACCAGTGGAACAGTGTAGAGAGCCCAGATATGGACCCTCAACTCTATGGTCAAATAATCTTCAGCAAAGCGGGAAAAATATACAATGGAAAATAGACAGTCTCTTCAATAAATGGTGCTGGGAAAATTGGACAGCTATGTGTAAAAGAATGAAATTTGACAATTCTCTTACAGTATACACAAAGATAAACTCGAAATGGATAAAAGGCCTCAACATGAGGCAGAAATCCATCAGAATCCTAGAGGAGAATATAGGCAGTAACCTCTTCGACATTGGCCATAGCGACTTCTTTCAAGATAAGTCTCCAAAGGCAAAGGAAACAAAAGCAAGAATGAACTTCTGGGACTTCATCAAGATCAAAAGCTTTTGCACAGCAAAGGAAACAGTCAACAAAACAAAGAGGAAACCCAGGGAATGGGAGAAGATATTCGCAAATGACAGTATAGACAAAGGGCTGATATCCAAGATCTATAAAGAGCTCCTCAAACTCAACAAATACAACAGATAATCACGTCAAAAAATGGACAGAAGACATGAACAGACACTATTCCAGAGAAGACATACAAATGGCTAATATACACATGAAAAAATGTTCATCATTATTAGCCATCAGGGAGATTCAAATCAAAACCACATTGAGATACCACCTTACACCAGTTAGAATGGACAAAATTAACAAGACAGGAAACAACATGTGTTGGAGAGGATGTGGAGAAAGGGGAACACTCTTAGACTGCTGGTGGGAATGTAAGTTCGTGCAGCCACTTTGAAAAACAGTGTGGAGATTCCTCAAGAAATTAAAAATAGAGTTTCCCTGTGACCCTGCAATTGTGCTACTGGGTATTTACCTCAAAGATACTGATGCAGTGAAAAGAAGGGCCATCTGTACCCCATTTTTTTTTTAATTTGAAGAGAGAAAGCACAAGTAGGCAGCAAGGCAGGCAGAGAGAGAGGGAGAATCAGGCTTTCCACTGAGCAGAGAGCCTGATGCGGGGCTCCATTCCAGGACCCTGAGACCATAACCTGAGCTGATGGCAGAGGCTTAACCCATTGAGCCACTCAGGCGCCCCTGTACCCCAATGTTCATAGCAGCAAAGGCCACAGTCGCCGAACTGTGGAAAGAACCAAGATGCCCTTCAACAGATGAAATGATAAAGAAGATATGGTCTATATATACAATGGAGTATTATGCCTCCATCAGAAAGGATGAATACCCAACTTTTGTATCAACATGGATGGGACTGGAGGAGATTATGCTAAGTGAAATAAGTCAAGCAGAAAGAGTCAGTTACCATATGGTTTCACTTACTTGTGGAGCATAAGGAATAACATGGAGGACATGGGAGATGGAAAAGAGAAGTGAGTTGGGGGAAGCCGGAGGGGGAGACAAACCATGAGAGACTGTGTACTCTGAAAAACAAACTGAGGGTTTTGGAGGGGAGGGGGTTGGGAGGTTGGGTGAGCCTGGTGATGAGGGTATTAAGGAGGACACGTATTGCATGGACCACTGGGTGTGGTGCATAAACAGTGAATTCTGGAACACTGAAAAAAAATAAAATTAAAAATAACAAAATGCACCGTCAGTGTATATCAGTTGTCAACTATTATTACTGTTTGTAGAAGGCATGTTTTCTTGATTTCTTTTTAAATTTACATCCACTACCTCCTTCTGTATTTGCAGAGTTCCTAATTTTAAAAGTCCTACCTCCCAACGGAAGGAGTCAAAAACTTGTTTTCCAGTCTCTCTTGAAGCTAGAGCACACCAAGCAAATGAACCTAGGGAAGATTTGATTTAGAAGTGAACTAAGAAGGGAGCTCTGTAGGACATATTTTGGCATGGTGGAGGGATGGCTTACATAAACATGTGGCCATCCAGAGCTTCAGAGGAGAAGTTCTAGTGCCAGAATCTCTTTTTCCCTGTCTGGAGTGTGAGCATCATATAGTGGAGCATGTTTTGTTTACATAAGTTCTAAGCCTTCCAACTACTCTTTAAGATATTTTATCTTTTTTTTAAATTAATTTTTTAAAAATGTCTTTTCAGTGTTTCTTTATAGTATTTCTTTACTGTAATAAAGATATTTTATCTTTGCCCAAAATAGCCAGAGTGGTTTTCACTTTTATACGCTGAGAATACAAATGGACTCTGGAAGGGTCACTGCTCATTGATAAAGTGAGGGAAAAATGAACCTTGACTTGACTGAGTTCAGAGTAACAAAATTACAGAAGGGGCGGTCCTGTAGTATTTAATGCAAGGGATGGCAGATTTGGATTGCAAGATTGCTGCATGCTTTCTCCTCTCACATTTAGTTCATTCTATACATCATTGATTGTTTTCCTTTAATCAAAGGCCATCTACTTCATGGGAGAGTATTATGGGGGGGTCTCTGATTCCATGCTTAAGTGTTTTCATTGTTGACATTTTTAGGCAGTACTGCTGAAAACTGAGCTAATTACATGGTTTCTCTACAGTTACTAACTTGCAAGTAAGCTTTCTATCCTCACTCAGACTTTACTGAGGGGGAGGTAAGTGAGGAAAAAGCTCCTTTTCACTTGAAATTGCTGACTTCATGAAGTAACATAGGTAAAAGAACACTTCACTTTCAAAGATTTAATACTTTACTCCTCATCTGTATGCACACAAATATGTTATATAGGCATGTCTTACCTCTGTAGGACCAATAGTAGTGGACCACCCAAAATATAACATGGATCCATAGGCAATATTTTCTATAAAGAAAAACCTTAAGGTGTTATTATTACATGTAAAATAGCCACTGCTTATTAGGCCTATTCAAATAATATAGATTTACACATACACAAACAAGTAATATATATAGACATATAAAATTGAACATAATTTAATCTCCACAATTTTTTAATTCCACTTTTTAAGATTATTAAATTCTTTCTCAGAAAGACTTTAATACTTACATAAGAGAGAAACTTTTCCAGAATGGTAAAGTAAGGATCTTCAAAATAAAATCCTTAAAAGCAGAAAGAACACTGAAAAATAATTGTCAAATCAACTTTTCAGAACTCTGGAAATTAAGCAGAGTACTATAAAACTTTGAGGTGTGTTTTATTTAAAGAAAACCAGCTGATCGTCAGTGAGAACAGTGAGCTTTATTATGTTTTAACTTGTCTTCATTTCCTTTTTTTTTTTTTTTTTTTAAGATTTTATTTATTTAACAGAGAGAGAGCACAAGCAGGGGGTGTGGCTGGAAAGGGAGAGGGAGAAACAGGCTTTCCACTGAGCAGGCAGCTCCACCTGGGGCTGGATCCAGGACCCTGGGATCATGATCTGAGCCAAAGGTAGAAGCTTACCTGATTGAGCCACCCAGGTGCCCCTCACTTGTCTTCATTTCATCTTCCTCTCCTCTAATCTGTAGAAGCACTGAAAACTGAAAGTCTAACAACCATGCAGGCGGTGAAAACCAGCAGTCTGGCAGGCAAAGGAGGAAAAACATATATTTGGCACTCCCACAAAAACCCTGCCTCCCAAAAGCATCACTGGTTGACCTGTCCAGCAGCTTTCTGAAAAATTCCCATTCACAAGGCTTGTCTTTAAGTGATCTAACCCATAAGTGCTTCACTGAGAAACTTACCTCCATGATATTTGTCAAAGCAGTCAGCAGCAGTTGTTTAATCACCGCCGCTGCCTGAGGCAGTCCTGACAGTGAACCAAACAAAAGACTGGACAAACATCTTGAAAGTCTGGGGAATATGATGTCTATAGGAGACTTTGAAATAGTCCAGTGTATTCCTCTGGAGCTAGAAAGCCACATGCTTTCTAGCCTGTGCCTGTCCAAAAAAGACTTAGGAAAGCCTTACTCCCTTATTTCTGTCTGATCTTGAGTTTCTGAACAATCAGGAAAATTAAGGGGAAGGTGGAGTTGTAAACTGTCCAAATGACAAAGGTGGGTCCCAACCCCCCACTTCCCACCCTCAGCCCCCACACATATCCTTGGTAAAACTGTGAGGCTTATTGTTTTAAAATATTTAAAGAAATTTACATCCAACCATTAGCTGACCACTAAGGTAACCAAACACAGGCCTCAATGACCTCAACAACAAAGAATATACACTTTAAAGAATTAGTTTAGGAGGGTCACTAAAGAAACAACAGAAACATTGAAACAGCAACAATAGCAAATTCAGTAGAAGAGTTGCCACTTTATATTGTTTAAAATGTCAAGTTTTCTGAAAAAAAAAAAAAAAAAGGACTAAGCATGCAAAAATTAGGAAAGTGTATTTATACTCTGATCACATAAACAAATGGTCAGTAGAAACCATTCCTAAAGAGGCCTAGGTATTGGGGTTACTTGAGAAGGACGTTATGTCAGCTATTTTATAGATATCTTTAAAAGACAAAGGGAAACCATATACAAAGAATTAAAGAAACAAATGAGAAAAATGCCTTGCCAAAGAGAATATTCTAATAAAAAAGATACATAACATAAAAAGAACTAGAAATTATGGAGTTGAAAAGTGCTACAGTTGAGGAGTACCTGGGTGGCTCAGTTGGGTAAGCGTCTGCCTTCGGCTCAGGTCACAATCCCAGGGGCCTGGAATCAAGTCCCACATCAGACTCACTGTTCAACAGGGAGCTTGCTTCTCCCTCTCTCTCTGCTGTTCCCCTGTTTGTGCTCTCTCTCTGTCAAATAAATAAACAAAATCTTAGACAAACAACAACAAAAAAGTGCTACAATTGAAATGAGGGGGAAAAAAAAAAGTTACCAGAGAGGTTAAATAGAGTTGAGCTTTAAAAAATAAAAAAAAATTAGGGAGCCTGGGTGGCTGAGTAGGTTAAGTGTCTACCTTCTGCTCAGGTCATGATCCTGGGATCAAGCCCAGCATCAGACTTCCTGCTCAGTGGGGAGTCTGCTTCTCCCTTTCCCTCTGCCCTTCCCCCGCCTCATGCTTGCTTACTCTCAAGTAAATAAATAAAATCTTTAAGAAAAAATCAGCAAACTTGAAGGTGGGCCAACGGAAGTTATTTAGTCTGAAGATAAATTGTAATAACAGCAACAGAGACTCAGAGATATGTTGAACACCATTTAGTACTAACAAACATGATTAGAATCCAGGAAGGAAAGGAGAGAAAGATAAAGAGGCAGAAATAATATTCTAAGAAAAAACTATCTAAAAATTTCCCAAATTCAAGGAAAACTATAATGTAAATATCCAAGAAACTCAATGAATTTCAACTGTGATAAAATCAAAGCTGTCCATGCCTAGACATGGTCAAGCTCTTGAAATCACTCCCTCCAACAATAGCAGAATGTATGTTATTCTCAAGTACGCATAAAACATTCTTCAGGATAGGGCACCTGGGTGGCTCAGTGGGTTAAAGCCTCTGCCTTCAGCTCAGGTCATGATCCCAGAGTCCTGGGATAGAGCCCCACATCAGGCTCTCTGCTCAGCAGGGAGCCTGCTTCCTCCTATCTCTCTGCCTGCTTCTCTGCCTACTTGTGATCTCTGTCTGTCAAATAAATAAATAAAGTCTTAAAAAAAAATTCTTCAGGATATACAATATGTTAGGCTGTAAAACAAGCCTTGATAAATTTAAAAAAATGGACATCCTAAAAAAAAGTATGTTTTTTTCCCTCCATAATGAAACTAAATCAGAAATCAATAACAGAAGGAAATTTGGGAAATTTATAAGTATGTAAAAATTAGACAACACATATCTAAATAACCAAAGAGTTGAAAAAAAATCAGAAGGAAAATGAAAACACACTTTGAGATGAATGAAAAATACCAAAACTTATGGAATACAGCTAAACCAGTGCTTAAGAGGGAATCTATACTGTTAATAGCTATGAAAAAATAAAAAGAAGAAAAATCTAAAATCCAAAAACTCATTTTTCATTTTAAGGAGCTAGAAAAAATTAACCCAAAAGGTCAGAAAGAAGGAATTTATATAAATTAGAATGGAAACATGAAACAGAAATAGCAAGGCAATAAAGAAAATTAATTAAACTAAAAGTTAGTTCTTTGGAAAGATCTCCTTAATAAGCCTGATAAAGTCCAACACTCTTTCATGATAATGACCCTTGAAAAAGTAGGGATAGACTATGTCTTCAACTTCATAAAGGACGTCTATGATAACACCAGAGCTGACATCTTACTTAAGGACAGAAGACTGAATGTTTTTTCCCTAAGATCAAGAACCAGATAAGGGGGTCTGCTTTCACTACTGTTGAACATTGTAGTGGATATTCTATACAACAAAATTAAGCAAGAAGAAAAGATACTTAGATTATTTTAAAAAAGTACAACTATTTACATTTGCAGGTGACTTGATCCTACATTTAGAAAATCCTAAGAAAGTTTAAAAAAATGGACAAAATAGGCAAATTCCTAGAGATAGAAAATACATTAGCATTGTCCAGGAAGGAGGAATTTAGAATGTCTGCTATTTGAGGTGGGGTTTCTTTTGGGGCTGATGAAAATGTTCTAGGATTAGATAGTGTTGATGGTCACACAATTCTTATAAAACATACTGAATTATATGCTGTGAAAGGGAGAATTTTATGTTAATTATATCTCAACAAAGCTACCAACACAAACCAGGTCAGGGTTATTGTAAAAAGAATTGCTATGATTTGGATCTGCATCTAAAATCACAATCTTTTTATTGTAAAGGATTTGTTATGACGATATTATTAATAAGAGACATTAAACCTGAGATGCAGAATGACTAAGAGATAGGTCCACATTCACAAGAAGAAGAGCTGGAAGTATAGTTCAAGATAAGATTCACCTGTGCTCTCGAAAGCTATCTGTTTTCCTAAGTGCCTTATGCAGAATGGACAGATTAAGAGAACAGCATCTGAATTTGTATCAGATAGTATCAAAGCCTTCTCAGTCTCTGAATTTATTATAACCAGCAATACAGGGAAAATTTTGTCCTCAAGACTTTCATCATCAGTACTGATTCTGATTCTCTGACAAATTTAAATGTTACTTAGTGTCTTATTACTTTGCATTTTATAGGACTGTTCTACTTAATTTTTATTTCTATAATTCATCCACTCAATATTTGTATATTGAGCACCTAGAATATGCCAAGACTTTTTCTCGACAATGGGTAAAATGAAGTATTTACTTTCATTTCCTTTTTTCTTTTTTAATTTAATTTAATTTTTTTCAGTGATCCAAAATTTATTGTTTATGCACCACACCTAGTGCTCCATCCAATATGTGCTCTCCTTAATACCACCACCAGGCTCACCCAACCTCCCACTCCCCTCCCCTCCAAAACCACATGAGCACATATATGGACAACCAAACTAAAATCAGTCACAAAACATTTATTTCATCCCATGTAGTTCTCAAATCTGGCACCAGTCCTTTGTTGATTAATTATTCAGGATGGAAGCCATATTCTCCTGCTTTCTTCATTACTCAATCTTGATTCAGCTTCATTTCCTTTTAAGGTTCATTGAGATTAATGATGCACTCCATTTAGCACAACAAAAGAATTCTAATTCTCAGTAAATTTGGAGTTTGTTCTCTTGTGAATTCCACTCCTCTGGTAACTAGGCAGACTTGAAATGTGCTAGTTTTTGTTCGATGACATAAAGGCCAAAAGGAAAGGTCACAGTAGGACTACTTTTAATGAGTTATTAGATAAATATGTTTTCTAGATATTTTAATGTCATCATTAGGCTTCAAAATAGTTTAAGAAAAGTCTTTAAATATGTATGTCAGCTCTCAATTATCTATGCTAATGGAAAGGAACAGCCGTGTGTATAATGCAAAATAGATGAAAATACACACATATTTGACTTAGAGGACACCTGTGTCATATGCTCAGAGAATAAGTAAAATTCAAATCCCTCCTTCTCAGTGAGCTGTTTTTGTCATTACATAGCCCATGCTTTTGCTAAACTTCTCCTTATAGTTTCTTTTTAGTCATAATGCTGAACATTATCATCTTTCAAATTTAAATAATGGTGCTAGCACAAACAAAGAAGTACATAACCTCCTTTGTGTTTTCTAAATGACTTATGCCCCCTTGAGTAGTTGAAGGAGATAACAATATTGTATTATAAAAGGCCTTTCATTGCATTTGTTGGGCAGAATGCAAGGAAGAAAAGACCCCCAGAGAGTCAGGATAGATGAAGGTGGAGGAATTGAGTAAGATACTGAAGACCTATTAAGGACCACTTATTTAGTGTAATTATTGCTAACAATTAATTCCAAAACCCTGATTCAGTGTTATCACTGTGTGCAAGATAATGTACTAGGAGCTAGGAATCCTATGGTGATTTTAATGAGTAGCAGGAAACACCCCATCAAAAGAATAATCATGAGGGGTGCTTGGGTGGCTCAGTCCATAAAGCATCTGACTCCTGATTTCAGCTCAGGTCATGATCTCAGGGTCATAAGATAGAGCCCGAGGTCTGGCTCTACACTCAATGGGGAGTCTGCTTCTCTCCCTCCTCATCGCTCCTGCACATGCATGTGCACTCTCTCTCAAATAAATAAATCTTTAAAAAGAGTAATCACAAATTACTTAGTCATGAATTTTGTAATTTATTATTCCAGAAAGGCAAATGTTGAGAGTTAGGGAAACATAGGGAAAGAGTGCTTGCCTAGGATAAATAGGGAAGAAGGCAGAAAAGACCTCTGATTAAGGAATATTTCACTGGTGACCAGACTGTCAAACAAGATGAAAAAAACATTAAGATGATGTGGGGAGATGACACAGAAAAGCAATATATGATGATCTAGAGTCAAGATTGTAAGACATTTGAGTCACTCAAAGAATTAATTTCAGTATTAGCTTTAAGCAGAAATAAATATACCATAAAGTTGATACAGATTTTGGTTCACTGTTGCTTACTTCTAAGGCCACTGTGGGAGCTGTTTCTGGGATGGTATTCTTGGCTAGGAGTGGAAGCCAGATTGTATTCTAGAAGCATGACACTGCAAGCTTTTTTTTTTTTTTTTTAATTTTCTTGAGTTCTGAAAGGAAAGAAATCTATCTCTAAATCTCCTATAATTTGACACGATTTCTTTTCTCCTGCTAATAAGCATTTACTTGAGCATGTAACTTTGTATTTATGTCTTCTATTTATTTTATTTTATTTTTGACGAGAGCTTCCAAAATTATATAAGCTTCAGGTTCCCCAAGCCCATATATCTGCCTAGCATTAAGTAAACAGGTAGCAAGTAGAACTCAAGATAACACAGCAATGAAGAATCAATCAGTGTGGCTAATTTGATGCATTCCATTTGGGTTTCCCGACTTTTAAGATTGCTAGAGCCCATCACATTTAACTTCTTTCTCAGTGTGAATTACTGCAGTCCTTGTTTATACACTTAAGATCAACAGGACCAGCAAGGATCACAATTTTACAGATAGCAAATATGGTTCTATTAAAGAAATCAGGATTTTAAAGTGGACTTTTCTCTTTTGAAGGAAATTATTTATTATACAAGGCTCTGAATACTTTGCAGAGTATAAAGATATTGATTAGAAATGATCTTTGGGCTAGGGTGCCTGGGTGGCTCAGTCCATTAAGCATCTGACTCGTGATTTGGGCTCAGGTCATGATCTCAGAGTCCTGAGATGGAGTCAGACTACCCACCCATGTGGAGCCTGCTTAAGATTCTTTCTTCTACTGCCTCTCTCTCACCCCTCATGCTCGCTCTCTCTTTAAAAAAAAAAAAAAAAAAAGGCATGATCCCTGAACTCTCAAACTTTAGCACTAAAATAATGAGGAAAACTTCCATAAAAGAAACAGGAAATGACAACTCTAGCTATTTTGGAGTGTTACTTATTTGGTTTCTGTTGAGACAGAGGAAAAAAAAATCAAGTATTACAGTTGAGATAAAAGATTTTTTTCTCCCCATACATTTTCAAATGTTTTTCTCCCTTTTTTTTTTTTTTTAGTTATTATGATTGTTAAATCTGTTGAGACCAAGAAAAACAAGGCTGTACCCATCTCGAATTTAGCCCTGACATAAGTACAGCCATCTTGACAAAGCAAAAGCTGGCACCTTGCACCCCCTCTCCACCCACTCCCCTCCCCTTGGAAGTATGTGTGACATTCCTCAGCCACCCCTGGCTGCCCTAAAAGAAAAACAAATAGTTAACTTGCGGAAATCACAATTCTGCAAAACAGGAGTCTCCCTTGGTTTACAATGTCCTAGAGATTTACAACAAAGAAGTTGTCTTATCAATAGCCCAATTTCCAGAGGCGAATAACTTAGTTCCTCAAGCCCTAATGTCACCCTCCCCTCCATAAAACTGAAGGAGGCTGAGGCGGAAGGAAATGGAAATAAAGTTAAATTTCTTCTAAAACCAAATCTCACTAACAAGGACACTTGATAGGAGAAATGTGAAACTTTATCTCTAAACCTCTAAGATAGTGTCAGCAATCATTCCCAAGCATATGACCCACTGATATACATCTAATAGGTCTCAGGAGAAGATTTTTATTGCTAGTAATAAATAACTTTTCTCCCAACAATAGCTAGCCCCTCAAGGTCCTGGAGATCTTGCTTCCAAAATTCCTTAGAGACTAACATCATCTCCTTTGTCCTCACCCATCGCCGAGTCCACCCCTACTCTGCCTTTAAAAACTCTGACTGTAATCTGGTTCGGGGTCCAAGTCCCTACTCTGCTGTGTTGGGTACACTTGGGCCCAAGCTTAAGCTTGTCAAATAAACCCTTGTGTGATTGCATCAGTGCTTGGCTCCTTGGTGGTCTCTCGGACACGAAAACTCGGGCGTAACAAAATCTATCTATAAGAGAATAGAAAAATAGGAAATGGACCTTAAAATTAGGAGAAGATAGTGGGACATAATGTCTAGGAGTGTGGGTTCCAGAGCTAAGGTGCTTGAGTTCAACTTTGTGGTTTGTTGTGTAACTCGGAATGATTTACTTCTATCAGTTTCTTAAGTAAAATGATGTTAATAATAGCCACTATCTTATAAAGTTGTTAAGAGAATTGTGATCATTTATGTAAACTTTATAGCTCCTAGCAAGTAGGAAGAAACCATTAAAAGAAGGCTGCTGTTATATTAGCAAAAATTCACAGAAAATAGAATACTAATGCATAGTTTTATTGTTAGTCATCAGGGTAATGTAAGTTAAACTACTAGAAAATTGCTTATTTTTTTCTATCACACTGGCAAAAAAAATAATTATTTTATCCAGTAGTGTTGATAGTATGGGGGTAGCTTATTTATCCACATATTTGTAGCATCATAAATGGATATGATATTTTAAAAGGGTAATTTTAAAGCAGATATCAATTTTTTTAATTTAAATTCAATATAAATCTTTGCACCTTAGCAACAGTACTTTAAAAAAAAAAATTACGTGCCAAGAGTAAATATACATGGATGGATATCTGGATACCTTTGTAGCATTATTTGAAAAGAAAAAGGGAGATAATCTAAATAGCTATCAGTACAATATTCACTAAATAAGTGTGTTAAAGTCCAAACTATATCATATGTGCTTTCAAAAAAATTTAAGTGATTTTGGATATTTATGAAAATACACTGCCTATCAAAGATTATATGAAGTAGGTGAAGTATCAAAGCCAACTCTATTTTATCCTGTAAGCAAAAATTTTAGTAGTTATTTAGATAAGTCACTATAAGTAGAAGAAAAAAAAATAGAAACACCACTGGCTTATATAAATTTTAGAATTACAGAATAAGACCTTGGTAACTTAGAACACAATTACAGTTATTAGAAGTTGAAAAGTACTGAACTATTAAAGTGAAAACAGTAATTTATATTATATTTCTCTTTTTATTTATTTATTTAAAGATTTTATTTTTATTTGAGACAGAGAGAGAAACAGAACATAAGCAGAGGGAGTAGCAGGCAGAGGGGGAAGCAGGCTCCTCGCTGAGCAAGGAGCCGGATACAGGACTTGATCCCAAAACCCTGGAATTATGACCTGAGCAGAAGGCAGACGCTTAACCGACTGAGCCACCCAGGTGTCCCCAATATTTCTGTAATTTATCAATATTCCATTTTCCATGCAGAATACTTTATTTATTGCCACAATTTCAGTAGTCTACACAGTACAACAGGTCTTGCTTTAGGAAAAAAAAACAAACAAACAAAAACCAATATCCACCTGTTTTTGGCACTGTGGATATATTGATGTATCTGTTAGTTTTATTCACTCATTTAACAAATTATGGCCTACAAGTAGTGTGCCAGACACTATTATCAACAACAACAAAATAGGCAATAAACTTTCCCTTATGGAACTTGCATTATTGTTGAAAGAGAGGGGGTAGAATTAAACAAAAATACATTAATTAGACACCTAGTAGATGAGAAGAAATATAGATGATACTTTTAGATTTCCCTGGAAACAAAACCTGAGACAAGGATTTAGCACAGTCGTTTATTTGGAAGGTAATAGAAGCAAGAAGATGTGATAGTATATGAATTGGGAAGGGGAAAATTTAATAAAATGTAGATTATTGAAGTTGATCATATGAACAAAAGAGACTTGAGCCCACAAATACATGCAGAAGACATACGGTCAGGCTTCAGTTGGGAGTTTCACAACAGACAAGCCGAGGGAATGTGCTAGCAGAGCACAGAAACATCTGCCATTATGTTGGAGACTCATTTTCTTCCGCAGCTTAGCTGGGAGCTAGCTTAAAAAAGAGCTGACTCAGCCTAGGTTAAGCACAGTAGAGTACAGGAGAGCATTGCCCACTTACCAAGTGGAAAGGTAGGGACTGAATCCTGACTGGAGTGGGTCAAGAGGAAATGTGAGCAAAGGGCAAAGAGATAGTTGGCACTGACAGCTCTTTTACAAAGATTTTCTATACGGGATAAGAAAAATGGAGCCATCAAAAGAGGAGATTTTATTTATTGATTTTTTGTTTTGTTTTGTTTTGTTTTTTAAAGACTACAGCAATAAATCTGCTCTTGTATGCTAATGAGACTATCGCAGTAGGGAGGGTGAAAACTTGAGTAAACAGAGACCAAAGAGAGAATTGCTGGGGTGTGCTGAAACATCACCTGTTGCTACTTAAGCTGGTGGCTTATCTGCTGCTGAGTGAGGATTATGAAATGTAAAGACTCACCATATCGCCATTATGGTCTGGAAAGAGGGGAAGCTTAGAGGCTTAACTTGCACTGATACAGCGCACTACAGTTTTCGCTTACTTTTCCATGTGCCTAATGGAAAATAGCGGCTGCAACATTTCCCAGAAACCACACTTGGTGCTTCCACTGAAAAGATAGTTAGCTCTGAAGACAGCTCTTTTCTCTAGATGCTGGAAAGGTTAATATTCAAATTCCAGCCATCAATAACAACTAAGGACAAAACTAAATTGAATTAACTCTTTTCTGGAAGTATGTGAACTGATACTTTTCTGTTTTATGATACCTTATACTGTTTGATTAAATACACGCAAAAAATAATGAAAAAAGTTACTATGGCAATACATGGGTAATGAATGTCTCTGTGCTTTTTTAGTGGGTGGGTAATTAACATATTAAAAAAAACTTAATTGTTAAATAAAAGAAAATCACCTTAGGAGAAAGATACTTTAGATGAATTCATTGTCATTTCTTCTAATTATCTTTATTTCAGTTCCTCTTTTACATTTTATATTATCATAGTCATGGTCATAGACATAGTTGCAAATGTTTTTAAAGTCATATTTATTATAAACCATGGCAAGGACATATGGGAGTGTTCTTAGTATGGGCTTATGTTAGGTCATTATTTTTTGCGCTTTTCTAATAATAATAGTTATTGAAAGCGTGAGTTTGTTTATTAACATCAGTCAGATCCCTTTATTTATTCCACAGGATTATTTTTTGAGTCATTGTGTCCCAGATAGTGCATTTAATCTTCAAGTTCCAGGTTTCAGTTTCATTTCTTCTTTTTTTAGAAAAATTTTTATTCCAGTATAGTTCAAATACAGTGTTATATTAGTTTCAGGTGTATAATAGAGTGATTTAACAGTTTCATATATTACTCCGTTCTCAGCAAGATAAGTGTACTCTTAATCTTCAACTATTCACCCATCCCCCCACCCACCTCCCCTCTGGTAACCGTCTCTTCTCCCATTCTCATTTCATAATGAGCTTAAAGTCAAAGTGTGGTTTGAGGAGTTGATAGAGGTGACTACAGAGATTTAGACCGTGAAGATGTCTAAGTTGAAGTTGAAAAATCTAGAAAAAGGCAGTAGAGTATAATTAAATTTCCAGTAACCTCTGATCTGTTCAAGTTTATTAATATTTTGTATGGAGTTTTGATACTTCATATTTGCAACTGTTTCATTTATTCTGATGCAGATTTTAAGTGATGAAAATAATATAGGAAGAAAAACATAGAAATGTTTGCATAAATCAGATACTGTTGATAAATCATGTAACTTGTAGAACTGATGCAATAATGATTGTCACGGACTTCAATATTTTATTATTCTTTAAAAATAAACTCTAATTTATTACTGCACAACTTACCTAACAGTGCATTTTTTTGAGTATCAACAGAGATGAATCTATAACTTGCACTGATAAAATGCCACAAGTAACTAGATATATTATAGGATCATAAAATTTATTTCTGCTTATAAGCATCCATATGCAATAACATCAAAATTTATTTACATAAGCTCACTATAAATAATTTCTTCTATAATGTTATGTGCCATGCTCTAAAATCAAAGAGAATACAATTGAGATGTATTTTTCGGAGGAATAGAATATTTTGCTCTTGGTTTTAATATGGCAAATATTATCTAATTGTAGTTTTACATTGATTTGCATATTACTTTATGTTTTTTTCAAGTCGTCGTCTCAGTTGTTAATTGGTCAACTTGCCTTGCTTCCTCTGTAGTGAGTTCAAGAATAAAGGTTTCTTTTTTTTGGTAGAAACAGTTGGTTAAAAAACAACTAACATAGCCAGGATTTAATAAAATAAGAAAAAAAATAAATATTACATGACAAGATCTAGATGAATACATTTAGGGATATAAATGAGTACATTAGAGATCTCTCTATATAATACATGAAAGATTGTGAAGAAAATCATTGTTTTAGGAGATATGCTAATTTATTCAAAATACTTTATAATTTGAGGGAATGGTAGCAAAGCATTAAAGTGGGCATTTTGTCTTTTCTGAGACAGCAGCATGTTTCTGAGAAGAAACAGCATGACATGGGAAAAGCACAATAATTCTGAGGGTCAAAAATTAAGTAATTATACTTTAAGATGTCTAGATATCTAAAATTACTGTTCTTTATTCTTATATCCCAGTTTTTGGCTATCAAGAAAATCCACTAACCCTAACTGATTATCTTATGTATCATGATCCCTAGAATGTTTTTTGTTGGGAGTAGGTCACAGATTGTTGGTTCTTCTGAGAACTAAAAAGGCTGTATATGGCACACATATCTACAAAATTACCCAAAGTTCTAAGTTGATACCTCTTAGGCAGCACAGAAAGGTGGAAATTATAACTATTTAGGGTAATGGCTACTAGATCATGGTGTCAGTAGGGGCAAGATAGAGTGTTAATCAATTAGAAAATTGCTCAGTTTACAAAATAATATTATAACTCATGCTAGCAAACAGAAACTGATATTAGCCGCTGCTGTCCCTTGCCCATTTTCCAGATACAAGTGAGTTCAGAGACCCAGACCCCCTTGTTTAGAATGGCTTTCTCTTGAGGAAAGTTCCTATAATTCTGCTACATGTACACATAGTAAATAATCGTTTAAGTTTTCCTAAGAGGAATCTACAATCTATCAATACCCACTTGCTAGAATAGGTATGTACTATAGAAGGAAGAATAGCCAGATTTTTTAATACCTCTTAGATAAGAGTTTTGACTTGACACCACTGAAGATCCAAAGTGCCCTTGTAGTCTTTGACTTAAATAGGAACTTATGTAATAAATGGAAAACTAATCCAAAGCTATTTCAGAGATGATCCGTTCTGTGAATATTTCTCTGGTTTACAAACATAAGATTTGGTTACATATACTTAAAAGGTGGTGTAACCCTCACCTGTAGAGGGAGGGTCAGTTCCCTATAGGCATTATGATAGAAGAGATGAAGAGGAAGCTTCTACAACTTCCCTTCACTCAAGTCATGATAGTAAACCACAAGAAATATCTTATTCACACAAATTTGCAGACATTGACTCCATCAACAAAAACTTGAAGAGTACAATTATGGTAGAGTCCATCATATCAATTTACCTCTGTGATACTGATGAAAATCAGATGGACAGGGCAGATGACTATAGAGTATTACATGCCCAGCAAGGGTATAGCTCCATCATAGCTAATGTGATCAGCTGTTGCAGCAGAAAAACAAAACTTCCGCCACTTGATTTACATGTCTCTATTTGGCAAATGTTTTTCTTGATTCCAATAGAAAGACAGAATCAAAATCAGTTAAACTGTAATTGGAAAGCAGGGCTCTAATTTATTAGTTTCAGGGCTGTGTTAACTTTCTTCTCTTTGTCAGGGTAGAATCCTAGAGATCTTGATCATCTTACTATTAACCAGAACATCATATCAGTCCATTATATTAATGATACTAGGTAATTGAATTCCATGAGCAGAAAGAATAAAATGTGCTAGATGCTCTATTAGAAATAATTACCATCTACCATCATAATTACTATCTATGGTAGATGGTAATTGAAGATTTAAGAACCTGTTACGTTGGTTTTAGGAGTTAAATGGCTGCAGTATGCCAGGATCTTCCCTCTGAAATAAAGGACAAGTTGCTACACTTCATATCTCCATCAACTAAGAAAGAATAATAAGGCATAATGGGCTTCTTTGGAGTTTGTAAGCTGCATACCTGGAAATTCTGTTCTGACTTAATTAATAAGTGAGACTGCCGGTCCAAATGTGATGCAGGGCAAGAGAGAGTTACACAGCAGGTCTAGTCTGTAAGTTTATCTTCAGTATATGTAAAGGTGCTGAAAGTGTCTGGGGTAGATGAGTCCCTGGTAAATATCCGTAGGTGAATTGCAACATGTACCTGTAAGGTTCTGGAAACACACTGTTTTCCATTTGCAAAATGTTACTCAGACCCAGAAGATGTCAGTTGTTAACTTTAGGGACTAATGGACATTCTCAACATGCTTTAGGGTTGGGTGGGTATAGTAAAAATCCATTGTATATTGAAAAACACAGGGGCGCCTGGGTGGCTCAATGGTTGGGCCTCTGCCTTTGGCTCAGGTCCTGATCTCAGGGTCCTGGGATCGAGCCCAATATCGGGCTCTCTGCTCAGCGGGGAGCCTGCTTCCCCCTCTCTCTACCTGCCTCTCTGCCTACTTGTGATCTCTCTCTCTCTGTCAAACAAATAAATAAAATCCTTAAAAAAAAAAAGCGCATATCAAGTAGACCCAGGAGGCATGCATAAACATGTTGAGAGAAGCATATATTTCTATGTCACCTATCTATGTTGCACTGATAACTTTCCAGGTCAGCCTTATGATCTAAGGGAAAGTTTCTTTTGAGTAAATGATGGAGAGGGAAAAGACTCAAACCTAGTTCATAGGTATGTTATTAGACTATTGGTAATAGCTAGAAATAATGAGCTACCCCATTATATCCCCTGACCTGACCCTAATACTAACTCTTTAAATACAGACCATAGATGGAAATACCCACCCCTGCCTCCAATACCCTGAAGATCAGTACTGAAGCAAAATCTTCCACTTACTAATGTTACAAGTGATAATCAGGGTCATCCAAACAATAAGGCCAAGTCTACAATGAGAAACTTAACAGAGTATAGGTGTTTCATACTCCAAGAAGTCTTTTATGAATATAGATGTAAAGTCAATGATGATCTGTTAAGATCTGATGAGATGTAAGGCATTATAATCCAAATCACTATGAAGACAATTTGAAATAAAGTTTTACATCTTCTATTAAAAATGATGAACCTTACCTTGAACTATTAGATGATAAACCTAATCATGATATCATGATTAATAAGATATTTATGTAAGTAAACAAGCAAAATATACTGATAAATTCTACAATGTTAGTAGTATTTAAAGCCATTTGATAGTATTCTTTTATTACCTTATAAAAGCTACTTAATGAAATATTTTATGCTGCTTTTGAGTCTAAGAGTAAAATATAGGGTGGAAGTTTGGAATTTTATGGAATTTGTTGATGCTTTTTCAATAACGAAATGTGTGAACTACTTTTTTAACATCCTTCTAAAGGAAAGATGAGCTTGAGAAAGTGTAGTTTAAATTGAAAAGCACTTTTTTGATGAAAACTGGATTTTATGAAGAAACTAAAAAAAGTGAAAACATTAATAGTATTTCTGCTTTAACTAGAATTCAGAAAAAGAAAGAATATTAAAATCCAACAAACAATAGGGATTCTATCATAGGATTTCAGTTAGAACCACCAGTGAAATGCATTTACCACATCATTTATACGCAAGCTATTGCAGAATCACACACATACATACTTAATGTAATTATTGGAGGGTAAAATGAGTATTATAATTTGTGAAGCTTGTCTCAATTAAACTCATCAGTATTTGTTAGATACCTTTCCAGTCATTATAGGTATTAAAATTAAATATCAGAATAAACTCAATATAGATCCATTTTTTTTAAAGATTTTCTTTATTTATTTGACAGACAGAGATGACAAGCAGGCAGAGAGGCGGGCAGAGAGGAGGGGAAGCAGGCTCCCTACAGATCAGAGAGCCCGACGTGGGGCTCGATCCCAGGACTCTGGGACCACGACCCGAGTCAAAGGCAGAGGCCCCAACCCACTGAGCCACCCAGGCATCCCTACATCCATATTTTTGGAAAATAAGGCTTAAATTACATTATTATCATAACTGATAAATATTAATATTTTGTTGACAAAATGTTATCATTAATAAAAAGATTGATTTAATTTGTATTTTCTCTCATACTGTAAAATTTCTATATTTTAAATTTTGTTTTATACATATTAAGTTATTGGAATATGTCTAAAGCATTTGTGTATAAATATATACATATAAGAGTATACAGAAAGAAAGTGTGATTACAGAAATTGAAAGATTCCTACTTTTCCATTGTAGGTTAACTTTGATTTACACTGCCAAACAGTGCTAAATACAGCCTCTCATACAGGGAATCAGAACAGGGCTGAAGAATTAAGAAGAGAGGAAATATCTTTATCAGATTAATTTTAAGTACAATTTAAATATACATAATAGTTGTCTCTTTCCCTCTCCATAATTCTTGGTGCTATGCATATTGATTGTAAGAATAATGAACTATCATAGATACCATATCGTATATTTTTGGTATTTAAGTTTTTTTATTGAAGTATAATTGACTTTAAAATTATATTAGTTTCAGGTATATAATATAATGATTCCCTATTTGTATACATTGCAAGGCAATCATCACAATAAGTATAGCCACCACCCTCATACATATTTCCAAAAAAATTATTTTCCTTGTATTGAGAACTTTGAAGTAAGATCTCTCAACAACTATCAAATATGCAATATAATAATTATCATGCTGTATATTACATCTCCATGACTTATTTATTTTATAACTGGAAGGTTATATCTATCTTTTTTTTAAGATTTTATTTATTGATTTGACACAGAGAGAGAGTACAAGCAGTGGGAGTGGCAGGTACAGGGAGAAGCAGGTTCCCTGCTGAGCAGGGAGCCTGACTTGGGGCTCCATCGCAGGACCCTGAGATCATGACCTGAGCCATAGGCAGACACTTAATTAACTGAGCGCTAGTTAAGTGAGCATTAGTTAGTCCTCCAGGTACCCCTGGAAGATTGTATCTCTTGAAATTTGTTGAGAGTTTTTAATCAATAAATGGATGTTGAATTTTGTCAGTTTTTGTGAATCTATTGAAATGATCATATGATTTTTATCCTTTATTTTGTTAAGTAGTGTACTATGTTGATTGATTTATGTTCATTGAACCAAACTTGCAACCCTGGACTGAATCCCACTTGATCTTAGTGTATGATCCTTTGAATGTATTGATGAATTCTATTTGCTATTATTTTGTTGATGATTTTTTCATCTATGTTCATCAGGGATAATGGCCTGTCATTTTCTTTCTTTTATTTCTGGTGTCCTTTTCCAGTTTTGGTATTAAGGTAATGCTCCTCTAGTAATGTGAATTTGGAAGCATTCCTTCCTTTTCCGTTTTTTGGAAGAGTTTGAGAAGTCTAGATATTAAATCTCCTTTGATTATTTGGTGGAATTCATCAGTGAAGCTGTCAGGTCCTGGACTTTTGTTTATTGGCTGGTTTTTGAATACCAATTCAATCTCCATACAAGTAACCCGTCTATTCATAATTTCTGTTTCTTCATTATTCAGTCTTGGAAGAGTGTATGCTTCCAGGAATTTATCTATTTCTTCTTGGTTGTCCAATTGATGGTAGTATTATAGTATTTTTAAAGTATTCATAACTCACCAGTTCAGCTATATTATCAGGTAGAGTGTTTAGACATTATTCTTATTTATAGTTTTCTTTAGAAAGATGTCCTGGCCCCTTATAAATTTCCCATGGCCCCACTTAAGAATGGGATTGTGGGGAAAAAAAAAATGGGATTTTGAAGTGTAAAGACAGGACAGAGGAAGCATTTATAATAGGGACAAAGAAAATCAGTGCTCTGGAAACTCAAAACCAATAGAGAGAACATTAGCCAAAGAGGCAAGGTGAGGTAAAGTACCAAGTTGGCTAAGCCTATTTCTAAGATCAGTTACATTTTCCTATTACTAGCTGAATTTTTCTAACCAGACCCCAAATCTTTCGTTTTTTAGTTCATTCTAGTGTCCCTTAGCCATTCAGGATCCCCTCTGGTGTAGTCTGGCTATATTTAATCCTTAGATTGCCATGTCACAAATCAAAGTTCTCTCTGCTGGGCTTCATTCTCACTCTTGAGACTTATTGTCATGCTAATGCTCTTCTCTCATAAGCTGAGTTTTAATTGGTACACTCTGTGGTGGACTGTTAGATCTGTCCTCACT
Source organism: Enhydra lutris kenyoni (assembly GCF_002288905.1). NCBI lineage: Eukaryota > Metazoa > Chordata > Mammalia > Carnivora > Mustelidae > Enhydra > Enhydra lutris. The sequence goes on along the minus strand of NW_019154133.1, from coordinate 1,638,322 downwards.
CAGGCATCAGCTGGACAACATCACGACATGCAAAAAACATGGAGTCTCGAATAGTCCCCATCTCCTACTGTATGCTCTTTTCTTCAATAAAGTTCACCTTCATAGTGTTTTAGGTAAGTGGAATCCATGACTCTTTGGAGTTCACAGATATATAGCTGTTAGAAGGGAACTTTGGCACAATTGCCCCTAGAGGCTTTTTGGATCTACTCACGCTTAGAATTATAATTTTACATGAGTTACATAAACACAATGTCTAGCACATTAAGTAATGCAGCATTCCTGGACCAGCTGTTTGGGAAGGGGCTTTAATTATACCCTCATTGATTTGAGCTTATTTAAATATGCTTTTCATACACTTGTTATAGATCACTACCATTTTGAAAAAGGAAAATCATCCTGATCACATATTAGTAAGTTTGAGCTCCTCCGAAGAAATGGTCCATATAAATTGAAGGTATTGTTATGAACACTACATGCACAACATAAATGTATAGGTTTAAGCAGTGAAGTCCTGGAAAATCTCTGCATTTAGCTTAGATTGAGCAACAAATAATCAATAATTATATGCAAATGAATCTTTTATTCAATAGAACTGACCTGCATAACATTTTCAGTGCAAATCAGCAAACACTATAGAATTAAAAACCCTTAGGGTACCTAGGCGGCCAAAACATTTCTTGCATGCACAATGTCTCAGGAAGTACTTTTAGCCTGGTTATATGAGCTATTGCCATTTTGTACAAACTGCTTAAAAAAGAAAAAAAATCCATCCAATCACACTACACTTAATTTCACTTAATTTTAATCACAGTGTACTTGCATGGATAGGTTTCTTCTAAACACTGATTTATTCTCTAAATGGAGAGGCATGGTTGTTATTTAAGATCTAATGTTCCCCGCTGGTCACATTTGGGAGGCTTTCCAACAGCAGGGCACAATTGTTATTTAAGATATAACGTGCCTAACCAGTCCCATTTGGGATCTGTTTCTGGCTGTATTGAGGCTCTTGCCTGCTTGGCAAATAATGAACCAGTGCCAGAAAAATTGCATAAATTCCGTAATGTCTCTGTGTAGTCTTCCAGAATTCAGCCGAGCTCTTATTTTCTTCTGTTTTAATTAAAATTGCTGAATGGAGGGGGCAACATTTTTATATACCTATACCTATACCTGTACCTATACCTATACATATACATATTTTTTTTCTTTTTTGGTGCAGCAAGCATACTTTGACTATTTTGGGCATACTTGAAAAATTAATAGAATTCTGAATAGCAAAATCAAGCAAGTCATTAGGCACAGATTAACTGGGTAAAGTGGTACTTGAGCTCTAGGTTTGCCTTATGAATGAAAAATTGACAAGCACAGCCTCTAGAGTAATAGTAGCCTTCCTAACTCTCAAAGTAGATGGTGTCCATCTGGACAAGTACAAAGCCCTGACATCTATCATTGTACCTTATCTGTTTTAATAAACAGATTTTGTGGCTAAGGATCCAGGGAAATTATTCTTTTTACCTCTCTTCCTACAGTTGTTAAATCATGGTCTGAGCTCTAGTATAGCATTAAAATAGAAATATAAGAGAAGATATTTACTCTATTTGATTTTTTTAATGTGATAGTTTTTATACAAAAAAATGTACAGATCTTAGGTTTTCAACTTGATGAGTTTTGACAATTTTATAAATCCGTGTAACTGCCACTCAGTAGAGATATATATCCTTTTCATCTCCTAGAGATGTCCCTTTGTACCCCATTCCAGTCAATTCTCACCCACCTCTAACCCTAACTCTAAGAGGTAACCACTTTATGGTTTCTGCAACATGGATTAATTTTGTTGCTGTTGTTTTTAGAATTCATTCATTCATTCATTTATTTTTAAGATTTTACTTATTTATTTGAAAGGGAGTGAGAGCACACAAGCTGGGGGTGGGGTGGGCAGCAGAGGGAGAGAGAGAAGCAAGCTTCCTGCTGAGCAGGGAGCCCAATGTGGGGCTCTATCCCAGAACCCTGGGATCATGACATGAGCTGAAGGCAGACACTTAAGTGACTGAGACACTCAGGTGCTCCTATTCTTATAATTTAAAAATGGAATTATATATGCTGCATTATTTTCAGTTTCACTTCTTTCATTCAACATAATGATTTTGAGATTGATCCATGTTGCTGCCATATATCAGTAGTTCACTTTTATATTATTATATGAATATACCAAAATATGTATTTATCCAATATCCCATTAATGGCTTTTTCTTTTTCTTTTTGTACTACTTTTAATAAGGCCACCATAAGCATTTTTGTTGGCATATGTTTCATTTTTCTTGGGAAAATATTAAACTGAAATTGGTGAAACGTTGGCCAGATATATGTTTAACTTACTAAGAAATCACCAAGAATTTCTCCAAAATGGTGTTGTTATTTTATGTTTCTACCAGCAATATATATTGAAGTTGCTTCAAACATTTGCCAACATTTGGTAATGTCAAGATTTTTTATTTTAACCATTCTAGAGTTTGTGAAATGCTAGCTTACTCTCATTTTTCATTTTATTGATGATTACTGTTATTAAAAACTTTTTATGTGCTTTTTGGACATTTCTATATCTATTTTCATGAATGTCTGAAGTTTTCTAACCCCTTAGAAAATAAGTTTAACAGGAAAAATAATTCCAGCCTAGTTTAATCAAATGTGCATACACATATTTTAACAGAATGGACAATTTGAGAATTTGATATTATCCAATGATATGTTTAAAGGACATAGATGAGCAACATTTGAAAGGTAGGAGTTTTATAAGCTGTATAGAATGCATGGTGGAAAAACCTGAAATTTGGCTTAAAAGCTAGTTCCAGTTATCCTAAAATGTTTTAGTCAATTACAACTTTTTTTTTTTTTTTTTTTTTTTTTTTTTGGTTTATGTGTCAAAGGTTCCATTTGAATGTTTCTAGGCTATCAGGACCTATTTTCAGAATAAGTTATCTAAATAATGTGTTTTCAGGTTAAGATGCAAACCAAGTTACAAATGTAAAGAAATCAGACTCCTTGAACTGTACATAATGAATGAGTAAAAATCAATCAGGAGATGGTCTTAAGGGCATAATTAGGCAATCATTGTAAAAACTGCTTTCCTAAATGCAAGAGTCGAGGCCTGTGGTGCTTTAAATCTAGGTGAACGATGGCTCTAAAACTTTAAGCCTTAAAATATTTCACTTAGTTTCTAATAGAGTGTAATTTACACTGATAAGTGCACTCAGAAGTCAACAAAGAATATGAGTTCCAGACCAATTATTTGGATAGTCTGGGGTCAAACTATGAAATGAGCCCTTCCTTGGTTCATGCCAGCTTTGCATCAACTGCCACCAAGTGCATGTGGTGGAGTGGGACATGCCATCTGCTTCTTGACCTCAGCCACATGATGCTTTTAGGTATCATGGTGAAGTTCTTTCATTGGTATCTGGTTTCCTATCCATAAAGTACCTTGTAAGTTACATTACTACAAGGGATTTGTTATAAGATTTTTCCAAATACCATCATGAGATAGTGTTGTGAAACCTTCCCATTGTACAGATGTTTGTTGGGACATTAGGCTGGATGTCAGAGCAGTCTGAGCCTTCTCATTTCTAAGAACAGTGGAAAGGAACACCTACTCTCTTTTCTGTAGATAAGTAGAATTGTAAGGTTACACTTATCTGTGATTCTAACACACCACTAGTCAGTGGACTTCTTTTCAGTTTTACAGAGTCAGACTCTTTGACTAGTTTTCCAGTTTTTAAAAGCTTCTTTATTTCCTGTAATTCCTGTGGTCAAAAACTCTGATCTATGTTTGGGGGGTCAGTTTATAACTTAGAGGAGACACAATGTAACCATTTTGATAAAGAAAGATTCTCCTTTAGAATTCAAAGATGCTAAACATAATTCCAAATTATGGAATTGTCTTCAGGAAGTTGGTTGTCAATCCATTTCAGAACCCCAAGCTCTGTTGGTCTTTATCTGTGGAAGACATGGGTAGTGATCCTGATAAAGAACTTCATTGCTCCTGGGGTGCCTGGGTGGCTCAGTGGGTTAAAGCCTCTGCCTTTGGCTCAGGTCATGATCCCAGGGTCCTGGGATTGAGCCCTGCATTGGACTCCTGCTCAGCAGGGAGCCTGCTTCCTTCTCTCTCTGCCTGCCTCTCTGTCTACTTGTGATTTCTGTCAAATAAATAAATAAAATCTTAAAAAAAAAAAAAAAAAAAGAACTCCACTGCTCCTAATCGACATCTGTCTCCACCCAGGAAAGGAAGACAGGGAATCTGAATCTGCATCTTTCTTTTTACACTGTGTCAAAGGGAAAGAGGGGTGTCTGGTCCCCTCTAGCAGCCAGATAACCACTGAGAAAATTCTGGAGATGAGAGAGTTTATCTCAAGGTCCTCCCAATTTTCCCCAAGTAAATAAACTAAAAGACACCCAGTGAAGAAAGGCAGAGCTAAAAACAATGAGTGATGATTATTGATAAAGTCCCAGGAATCCTTCCTATTGGTAAATAGTTCAAAACCGTAGAAGATCTCTCTGTAAATTGTTTCTGGTAGTTTCTGCACAACCAATCAGGTTTTGATCAGATGTGTATATTAGGTCACAGTGGTGGCTACCATGCGGGAAAGACCTCTAGGCATAATGGAGCTTCATGGGGCAAGTCATCCATGAGCAGCATAACTAACTTGCAAGGTTCTGAAGGGCTAAGTGGAGCCAGCACAATACACCATTCTCCTTCTCAAGGCTTGGCACCAGTGGAACGCCACACTCATGTCCCACTGCCCCTGCATGGTTTTATCATAGCACTCTGACAAAGTCTAGGGGCACAGTGAGACTAAGACAGAATGCTTTAGCCAGCCTAACATGGGGTGACCACTGGCTGTCATTTGCCAAGCAATTCTGTTACCCTGTACCATAGTCCTGGGTTGGCCACCCCTGCCATGTTGGCCTATATTCAGGAGATCCATGATACAAGCCTGAGCCCTCAGGCCAGTTGGAAAATGGGCAGGTTGGCAAAATTTGACAAAGTTTTATTCCAGATTTTTAAAATCTTTTTATTGCTGATATGAAGAAGTTCTTTATGTATTTAGGATCCGATCCTTCATCAAATATGCAATGCAAACATTTTATCTCATTCATCAGCTAGCCTATTCATTTGCCAGAGTGACATCAGCAGATATTTTAGTTTTGATGTTTTTCAGTTTTCAATTGTTCTTCTTTGATTGTTAGTGCTTTTGTGAAGCTAAGAAATCTACCTCAAGGTCACAAACATGTTTGGTTATGTTATCTTGTAGAAGCTCCAAAATGTTAGCTTTATTTATGTCCATGATTCACCATGAATTTATTTTTGCCTTTGAAGTATGAGTACGAGATTCCTTTTCTTTTTTATACAGATACCCAGGTGTTCCAGACCTATTTCTTGAAAGGTGCTCCTTTTACTGTTGAATTGCCATAGCAACTTTTATAAAAATCATGTATGTTTGAGTCTGTTTCTGTATTCTGTATTTCATTTCATTGATATATTTTCTATTCTTACCCTAATGTACAATATCTCTATTACTCTAGCTCTATTGCTTGTATGGAAATCAACTTGCTGACTCTCTCAACTTTGCTTAAATTGAAGGCTATTTTGGCTATTTTAGGATATTTGCATTTTCAGATAAATTTTAAATCAGTACCAATTTCTACAAAGAAGCTTTCTGAGTTTTGAATGAGATTGTTTTGAACCATTTTGGGAGAAAACAGACCATATTGGGTTTTCCAATCCATAATCATTGTATACCTGCCCATTCACTTAAGTTCTTTATATCTCCTAATTTCTTTCCTCAATACATTTGCTAATGTTTGCAATATTAGTGAATGTGATAAGAGAAGACAGTTCTCTTATTCCTTATCTTACAAGAAAAATACTCAATATTGTATTAATAAAGCATAAAATTATATTAATAAGGGCAGAGTCCACCTTCACCCAAAAGGAGGAAGTCTAGGACAATTCTATCATTCATAACAATCCTAGTCAGATGATGTCTCTCCATGCCAAAGTTTACCCAGATTTGCCTGCAGCTTATTATGAAAAAGAGAAAGAAGAAGAAGGAGGAGGAGGAGGAGGAAGAAGAGGGGGAGGGGGAGGAGGAAGATACCAGTCAAAGAGAAGACATGCTGTTTTCATTCTCAGTATTTCTAGTATAGGTTGTACATGTATGTAGAGGCGAATTAGATACCTGACGTGGTTCAGCAAGGAATATTCAGAAACTGTAAGTTTATTCTCAAAACTGAATGTGTCTTAATTTCTAGTAGAATTTAAAAAGAAAAAAGGGTTAAGAAGCTCTAGTTCTTTGAAAGCCTCAAAGTTTTTTTTAATCTAGACCCTTGCTAATATTTAAGGTCCACTTTTTGGAAGGTTACACTTGTCTATCTCTTTATTACATTTTTTCCCCTGATTTTTGCATATTGCTACAGTTCATGTATGTATTAGTTTCCTGTGGCCGCAGTAACAAAGTAGCACAAATAAGCTAGCTAAAAGAGTAGAAAGTTATAGTCTCACATTTTTTGGAGTTTAGAAGTACAAAATCAAGATTTCAGTAGGAAATCTTTGTCATTCCCTCTGAAAGTCATGGGGAAGACTCCTTCCTTTCAGAGTCTGGTATTTGCCAGTAATCCCTGTTGTTCCTTGGCTTGCACCATTCCAATTTCACATGGTTGTGTTCTCCTTGTGTGCTTCTGTGTCTCTTTTCCTCCCCTTGTAAGACTCCAGTCATATGGGGTTAGTGTTTTACCCCACTGAAGTGTGATGTTAATTAACCAGTTACATCTGCAATGACCCTACTTACAAAAAAGATGCTATTCCAAGGTTAGGATTTTCGTGTACTTTTTGGGGGGAACTCAGTTCAACACATATAAGTATCTTTCAACAATTACTCAGAAATAAAAAGCAGTATGTCACCACAGAGAACACTAAGAGTAGCAGGTTCTGGAACCAAGCTGCCTCATTTCACACCTTGGTATTGCCACTGAACTGCTGTTAGGTAAGTAAGTGAGCAACTAGGTCACTTAATGGTTCTCTTTTGTTTCACTTCCTCATCTATAAGAGAATAATAACATTACGACCTATCTCATAGGACTGTTGTGAAGATAAAACAATTAGTTAATGTCTGTAAAATTGCATAGAACAGTGTCTGCCATATAATAAATGCTATGTTATCTATTCTTTAAGGGTTAAATTTGGGAGGAACTATCTCTTTACCTTTGATATCTGCTCTCCAAAAGTTGCCTTTGTTAATTTCAAAACAGTGATAGTTAAAATAATTTACACTATTTCAAAAATTACTTATTAATATAATTAACCTAAAAATACTTTCATATGCTGTCATAAACTATTTATTCAATAAATTGAGTACATTTACCACATAGGGTTTGTGTCTTAGCATAGTCCAAAGTGTTAAGTATTTAATAATAAAATATAAATACTTCCATAAAGCTGTGTATGTGAAAACTATTTTCCCATCTTTTAAAGAAAAAAATTCACAAGTTTAAATATATTCAACTAGATGTAGATTTGTTTCTACAATGTCATGGAAATGACAAACCATACATGTTTTTCTAAGGTCAGCACATGAAATATCTGTGGAATTGTGGATTCAAAATAATACCTTCTATTCCTCATGAAGTGACAGTTTGTCATATGGTAACGTGATTGTGACTGTTCTACTTCTGATCCAAAGAATGAGTTGCCACTGGGAATTTAGAATCTGGAAACCACAGAAAATGTTGCCTAATGTTCTTTCCCTCCCCACACTGAAATCTTTACATGACTTTAAATGGTGATAAATATTCATAAATATGGAACAGGGTAATGTGGAAGGAATTGGGATAATCTATTGCTAGTCATGATGCTGTATTTTATCAGTGGTAATAGATGACCCCAAACTTTGAAGGCCTGAAGAAAGTGCAGATCTGTTTCTTTCTTCCAAACTCATACACTTAAAAATCTTTAGGAAGTGCTTTTAAAGATAACATAAAGAAGGCCACTCATATGTTTCTGTTTTTATCCCAAACTCAGTTCTGCATTTTATTAACACAGAAGTAAAAAGTGAACTTTTTTACTTACATATTTTCAAAGTCACTTTCTTTTTTTAAAAAATATTTTTACTTTTGTATTTGAGAGAGAGACAGAGAGAGCCAGAGAGAGAGAGTACAAGCAAGGGGAGAAGCAGAGGGAGAGGGAGAAGCAGGTTGAGCAGGGAGCCTGGCATGGAGCTGGTTTGCAGTACCCTGGGATCATGACCTGAGCCAAAGGCAGACACTTAACCCACTGAGCCACCAAGGCACCCCTCAAAGTTAACTCTAAAACCTCTGATCCATGTATCATATATATGACTGTGTGTGTGTGTGTGTATTTATATATCATACATAAGAATATATATCACATGTTTAGTAAATATATATATTTAATATGTATTTTAAATATGTGTATTACATAAATACCCCCATTAAACACATATGGTTAGTGGGGATATTTATAAGTACAATATGGTGATCTATTTAATAGTTTCCAATGGAAAATATGATATTAGGATTTGAATTATATAAGGAAACAATTACATGATTATATATGTTCTGAAAATGCCAGTGAACATAACATAGGATGCCTCGCTTTCAGATTATCTGTAAGTCTAAAGAAAAAATAAGCTTTGTAAATATGAAGAGTTTAAGTGTCTCATGAAAACAAAACTGTAAGATGTGAATCAGTTAATGATTACAGTATAGGCAAATGTTAAAGAAAACCTGAAGACGAAATATAAGCCAGAAGTCAAGAAATTCTGAAACACCTCGAAACGTTAAGACCCATTAAACTGTCCTCAGAAGCATGACAATTCTCTGAAATGCAGTAAACTCCTACAAAATTTAGCAGCATACTCATAGGAGGAGCATCCAACTAAATCAGCCCTGAGAATTGGGGAATATCCATTCTGCTTTGCTATTACCTGTTATGTGTTACTTGGGGTAGCCCATCTGTTTGTAACAGATGCCTAATCCCATCACAGAGAATGGTATGCTCTGTAGTCATCTGCGGTGGGATCAAGGGAAAGAAACAGTGACCTGGCTCTTTAGAAGTGGATTATTGTTCCCAGGGAAACAGCAGGAAAGGAAGGCAGCTTTGGTTTGTCCTCAGCATAATATTTTAGAAAAAGACTAAACCATTCTCTCCATTTCCCTTGATACTGCATAGACTCAGCCTTCCAGTAGCATCTTTTTAAGGTACCTGCTAATCAATCGTATTCTGAGTCACTAGGTATGAGGGAGTGAGGCTATTCTGTATGCTAGATCTGGAATTACTGGTGAAACACTCCAGCTGTGTTTGACATGAAGAATCAATATTCCACATAAGCTCATTCTGTTCATGGCAAAAATGCTTTCATGACTCTCCTGACTGTATAAGATGCTTTTATGAAAATTACTAATATTGACTCAGTAGAAAAGGATACAAAAAGCCATTTGCTTGAGTATTTTGGCAACATGCCCATGGCACATTTTGAAGAATACTATTAAATCCTTCCATTCTACTTATTGCATTACAGTTCAAAAATATATACATATGCTTCCTGCTGCTTTATCAAGAATATGTGTTTATAACCATTTTATAGATGGTTGTTTAAAAATCTGTATAGAACACCTAGGAAGGGATTACCATTCAAAATGTTTTGAGCTTCTCCATTAAACTGCTGTGTGCTTTAAAATTGCCTTCAAAAGAGACAGGATGAATAGACCAACGTAAATTGTGTTTGGAAACCTGAAGTATGGCATGTGTTTGAGTTGATGATATAGCAGGGAGCAAGAAAAGAAACAGAACATGAAGAAATAACTGAAAGATCAAGAATCCTCAGAAGTTTAGAGATCAAAATTCAGGCCATTTTTCCAACAAAAACTTTTGTGAACTCCTGCTATGTGCCTATAAAGAGCCTAGAAACTAAATACAAATTCATGAAGGCATCAATTTCTCCTGACCTCCTAAAGCTTGCAGTCTAGTTAGGAAGGTCACTGTAAACAACTAATTTTAACAGAACCATGTGTGAGTGAGGCTGTGAGAGCATTTTATTATGCACTGTAGCTGAGGTCACAGACATTACTTTTAAAATTTATACATTTAGAAGTTTTATTATCTGTAGAGCCATTTTTGAAAACAGCTTTGATTTCATTTGACTTATTTTCTAAATACATGGGTAGAGTAGAAATATACTAAGACCATATACCTCCAAGACACTTCAACCACTTACTAAGATACATCATTTAAAAAATAGGACTATATTTATTAACTCAACCTGATGAAACCCTGGCCTGACAAGTTTTTGTTGTGTACACTTTCTTGTCTGTAACTGTGCTGGCTTACTATAGATACTACATGTAATACCTGCTAAATGAATTTATAATTTGCATATTCTAGGAAGTGAAAATGATGGCAAAAATGAATCGCAATATGAATATGATTTGGTTTCATATTTCAAAAATCCTCAATCAGGTTTCTGATAATTTCCTTTGTCTCAGATCATTTTACCCTAAGTGTATTTGAAGACTAAGTTTAAAAGGTGAAAAAATACTTTTATTTAACCTTGAAGATGTTCTCCTCCTTCCTGATCAGATCTCTGTTTACTCTAATACAGCAACAATTAGGGAGGAAGAGGGAGTACATGGTAATTCCGTGCTACTACTTAGGAGCTGAGCAAAACTTTCAAGGCATTTCTGCAAGTCTGATAAGAGAGCATTCCATAAAGCTGACTTGTTTTGTGGTAAGTTTCTTTTTGATTTCATGGCCTGAGAGGGATGTAACATGACAACACGATTAAGAGGGGAGCAGGAACTTAAATTAATAGCCCCAGATATTCGTTGGTTTTAATGCCCCTAATAATAAAATAAGATTTTTAAATGTATGCTAGTATACTGTATTAATTTTTTTGAATGGGCCATTATTTCCAAAATCCGAGGATCATGGATTTATAGCTGAGAAAATCCAGAAAGGTTAAGTGAATTTTATGAATTCAGTAGTTAATTAGTAGAAGAATTAGTCTAAGACTCAAGTCTCCTAATTTGGCCATAGTAGTTCTTGAATTGCTAGATTTCAAAGCATGATCTAATGATATTAAATATGAACAAAAGCCACCCACCAAGACATGCCCTTGCTTTGAATAAGCCCAAAGGGAAAGCATTACTCAGGAACACCCATTTGTACATAAGAATCCACAAGAACGAAGAGCTGTCTTAGGCACCTAAGGAGAACAGTCAAGGGGATATTATTGAACATTTTCTGAGTCTACATGTGAATTTCTCCTTTCATTCTTCGTTCATACCTAGACAGTCATCAGTTTTGTTGGGTATTGACACCACAGCAGCTAGACTTATTTTGGAAACACCTGAGCTTTCCTGTCAGGGTTTGTCTTTGTAACTGCATCTGGCCATGCCTACGTGTTTAATTTAGTGGTGAGACTTATTAGGTTGCTCTTCTTTCAAGCTTCTCTTAACATTGTCCAGAGACTGAAAAACAAAATGTTTATTCATTAGCACCAAATTTTTTTTTTCAATTAAACACAGGCAAAATGTTCTTTCATGTGTTAGCTTTTTAGATAAAAGAACAACACAAGATAGACTCAAAGTTTAGCTTGCTTTGGATGAAACCTAGTGTTTTGGAACTGACAGACATTTTAAAAACAGTTGATAGAAGATTATTAAAAAAAAAAAAAAAGATTACCCTAAGGGAACAGAAATGCTCTCAATAAAATATCAATTGGTTAATTCATACATAGATGATTGCAATCTTTTTTAAGATTTTATTTATTTATTTGAGAGAGAGAGAAAGCACAAGCAGGGGTGGGGGGGGCTCAGAGGGAGAGGGAGCAGCAGATTCCCTGCTCAGCAGGGAGCCTGATGTGGGGCTCAATCCCAGGACCCCAGGATCATGACCTGAGCCAAAAGCAGACCCTTTACCCATTGAGCCACTCAGGTACCCCCAAGATAATTACAATTTTGTCAGCAAATGCATCCTAGTTAGTATAAGTCTAAAAGTGTACAGAAAAGATCACGTGTGTACACCTGCACACATACACACCCAGTAGCTTTTTCAGTCCTTGCCATCCAGGTTTGGAAGCCTGCTGCTATGGTGCCGGTCCTTCTCAGGACCTATAATAACCCTGTCCATTGTGCCAACTTTTCAATGAATGGTATTTGGAGTTATCCTGCCATTTCTCTGATACCCAAGTGTCCCAGATTTTTCATACAATACACATGTCCCTTTCTTTTTTCCTCTTTATCAACTGCTAGGATCTGCACAATTCCTTAGTGGTTATATCTAGCCCCCCTGTTATCCAGGGTCCCATTGGGAATCATAGGCTCCTTGGCCAGACCCCAAAAACTGAGTGAGCTTTTGAAAGCTTTTAACTTGAAAGAATATGTCCTTTCTTGTTATTCACAACCACTGACTAGCATCCACCTATGAATTTTTTATGGTTAGATTACACCATAATGCCACAAATTTATCTAATTTTCACTAATAACCAATGTAATCATCTATGTCCCATCCAGTGTATGGAAAATTCTGTCTTAGACTTTGATTCTGACTGCAAACAAGTTTCTTCCTGTTCCCCAACCCCCTCCATGCAGAGAGGTTGCTGAAGTTACTTTGTTTTATATAGTATTAGAATTAAGTGCTTCCAAAGAGATACCTTTCTTAAGCAAATGTCTTCAGAGTTAAATCTATTGCCACTCAAAACAGATAGTCCTCTATGTTACAAATACAACTTCTCTCCTGAAGAAATTTCATTTTTTAATTTTACTTCTTAAGATTCATTTTATACTTTGTATCTACATAATGCTTCTAAGGTTCATAAATGCTATTCTCTTGCAAGTATTCAAACCATCCTTGTGCAAGGTTGCAAATGTTAATGGTAAAATGACTACATTATTCCAGCAGACTTGAAGACATTGCAGCAATTGCAATCAGAGGTACATGATTCCTTGACCTTTTTAACAGGTACCTGGTGACAAAGGAAAACTACAAATCAGATTAAGGATTCTATTAGTTCTTTCAAGTCTTCTCCCTTTACCATTCTTTTGAGACTTGTTCAGTATTTCTTCTGGCTGGTTTCCTGCTTTCTCATCAGGGGCAAATAACCAGTAATAAACTTAGAACATGTCTGAGTACTTACTATAAAATGGAGAAATTTACCTGCCATACCATCCTCTTCGTAAGCTCAGGTTTCACACCTTCAGGGGTATTCTTATACTTTGATATAACATTTTTATTAACATTATATAGAAGTATAACATGCAGAGAAAACAAGTACACAGATCATAATAACTGTATAAATCAATTACATTCTATAAAGTGAACAAATCTCTAACAACACATAAAGAAGTAGAGTATTCCTGGACTCCCAGAGGGGGCTCTCTTACCACCGTTATTCTCTGCCCCCCAGTGTATACTATCCTGAGATCCAGACCCTTAAAATATTTGGCTTGTTTTTGAATTTTATATGATCAGAGTTATATAAAATGTGCTTTTATATGTCTCCCCCCACCTTTAAAAACAAAACAAAACAAAACTTGTCTGTGAGATTATCCATGTATTCTTTTACAGTAGAAGTTTGTTAATTCTCAGTACCCTAGTTTGACATTGTAGAAAGAAACCATGTGTTATTCAGCCATTCTAAAGCTGCTACACTGTTTTGTTTCTCGCTTTTGGCATCATGAAATGACCTGAAATGAACATCGCTATGCATGTCTTATAGAGAACATGCTTAGCCATCTCTGTTGAGATGCTCTTGAGGGAAAATCTCAGATCCTAGAGTTATGTTCAACTTCAGAAGACTAGTCTTTGCACCAATCAATTTGCACTCCTGGTCTCAGTGCTTGAGAGCTCCAGGTTCTTCATATCTGTTCTAAATCTTGGTATTATCTGACATTTTTCTATTCCTGGAATAATATCTTATGGGTTTAACTCCCAAATAAATAAATAAATAATCTTAAAAAAAATAAAGATAAATAACAAAATAAACACTTTTTCATGTTTTTAGTCAATTCAGAACATCTTCTATGAAGTGCCTATTACAATTTTTATTCATTGTATAATGCTTTGATTTTCATTTTATTAACAATTTGTGCAAACACACATCCTGGAAACATTTATTTGTTGGTCAGATACATATTTTATTAATATTTCCTTCCATTCTATTATTTTTTCCACTCTATCACTGTAGTTTGGTTAGGCAAAAACCCTTAATGTTAATGTCCAACATATCTATTTTTTGGTTATGATCAGTGCTTTTTGTTTAAAATTTCTTTGCCTACCCTGGAAAATAATGATAGTGTCTAATATAGTCAAAGTCTTATTATTTGCATTTAGATGTGCAATATACCAAGAATCTATTTTTGTTTATGATATAGAATAAAGAAAAATGATAAGCTTTTTCTCATAAAAATATCCAATAGATCCAGCGTATTGTATTCAGTATACCATTATTTCTCTATTGCATCATGGTGTCTCTTTATTATACGTCAGGTGACCATCCATATATGACCATCTTGGACTCTATTTTGTTTTTTAAGATCCATTTTTCCGTCTTTGTAACAATACCATACTGTTTTAATTGTTTTAGCTCCGTATGGATTTTGCTAACTCCATCTTTGACACCCTATAGAGTTCTTAGCTTTCATTCTTCTTCAGGATTATTTTTGACCATTCTTGTCCCTTTCCTACCCCCTTTTTCAAGTCTATAAATTTCTTCTAAAAATTATATATGTTTTAATATTAGAAGAATTAAATTTATTAAGCCAGTAATTATAATTCTTGCTGCTCTTATATCTTGATAAATTGTATCAGTTGATTTTTTTAAAAGATTTTATGTATTTATTTGACAGACAGAGATCACAAGTAGACAGAAAGGCAGGCAGAGAGAGGGGGGGAAGCAGGTTCCCCGATAAGCAGAGAGCCCGATGTGGGGCTCCATCCCAGGACGATGAGATCATGACCTGAGCCAAAGGCAGAGGCTTAAACCCACTGAGCCACTCAGGCACCCCAATCAGATGATTTTTTTTAAAAAGGCTTTAAATATACATCTTTCTGGCTAGGTGTTGAAAAGTATGCTTTCCTGGTGTATGTATTCCAGTAGAAAATGGTTGCTTTTCTGAATAAAATTTAGACCTTGTAGTAGTTGAATGTAAGAGAAAACAAGTCCCGTGGGGTGTGTGTGTGTGTGTGTGTGTGTGCGCGCGTGTGCACATGCGTGCATGTTTGTGCATGTGTGTGTGTGATATAGAAAGTATAAATTCTTGAATATATTTGTAAATAAATTAAAAACTAGATTACAAGCCTACCATAGTCCAAAAATCAATATATCAGGATTTTATTATCAATTATTTTCATAGTGCACTGACTTGATTTATTAACAGTGGTCTTCTTTCACCTTATGTGATGACTGATGAAAGTACCAATCCTGTGAAACAAAGAATAAATAAGGCCAGAATTTTCCATTTTTAAAAGAGTGTTCTGATTAATCATTTTCTATTTATCTAATTAAGACCATAACTGTGAATAAATGGCTACAAACAGCAATATCAAAACAGTATATGTCTAATAGGGCTTTTAGACTATCAGATAAAATGAAATAAGTAGGGGTGTCTGGGTGGCTCAGTCAGTTAAGCATCTGCCTTTGGTTCAGGTCATGATCCTGGGGTCCTGGGACTGAGCACCTCATGAGGCTCCCTGCTAGGTAAGGAATATGATTCTCCTTTCCCTCTGGCCCTCCCCACCTGCTTGTGATATCTCTCTCTCTCTCTCAAATGAATAAATAAAAAATCTTTTTTTAAAAAAGTGAAGTAGCTAAAGCTTAGTACCTAACAAAACATCGCTACTAAATATTAATTCATATCCCTTTGCAAATCAGTCAGCCATTTGGTAGACCACGGTAGACTACCTTAGTTCACATGTCATTATTAGAGTAAAAGCATGTATACATTTTTAGATTCTAGAGATGAAACATTATTTTTTTAATTAATTTTTTTGGCAGACAGAGATCACAAGTAGGCAGAGAAGCAGGCAGAGAGAGAGGAAGAAGCAAGCTCCCTGCTGAGAGAGAGCCTGATGCGGGGCTTGATCCCAGGACCCTGTGATCATGACCTGAGCCGAAGGCAGAGGCTTTAACCCACTGAGCCTCCCAGGCACCCCGATGAAACATTATTTTTTAAAAATGAGATGTTATGGCCCCCAGAATA
Source organism: Enhydra lutris kenyoni (assembly GCF_002288905.1). Classification (NCBI taxonomy): domain Eukaryota; kingdom Metazoa; phylum Chordata; class Mammalia; order Carnivora; family Mustelidae; genus Enhydra; species Enhydra lutris. The sequence continues at coordinate 1,622,059 of NW_019154133.1, read as the reverse complement.
AAATAATCTTTAATTATTTGGTTAATTGAGCTAAATGTTTGACTTTGATTTTAATCAGAAATAGATTTATTTTGTTATTTTAGGAAAGAGCAATATTAGAAACAGGATGAAATACACAAAATTAAAAAGCTTTTCACAAAAGACATGAATATTGCACATTATTTTTTAAAGTTCAGTCTAATGATCCATATGCCCAACCACATAAGCATACAAATCAGAGTTTTAAATATAGAGCAATTGTTAATATTATGGATTTTTATATTAATGATCCTTGGCAAGCAGTGCATTGTCAAGGAGCCCATGTATATGAGAAAAGAAACTAAAGGTTCGCTTTATATGCATATGTTAGAGTCTGAAATTCTGTTAAACTTTTACAGTTTTACGCACTCATAATTTCTTTCATAATGATTTTACTTAAAGAGTGTAAAAACTTAGAGAAAGGATTTTTTTTTCCTTTTTCCTAGTTGCTAGCAAATATGTCAAACTTTCTATTTTTTTTTATTCCTGTAAGTCAAGTCAAACACAATGGGCAAAGGACAGTAATGTGTTAACTCAAGTATCTATGTCAACTACAGAGAAACCTATCTTGTAACATTTTATAATACACTTAAATGCTTTTGCATTATTTGTTATGATGGCCTCAAATCGCTCCTTGAAAACAGCCAAATCATCGTCTTTAAATGACTTGACTGTATCGTATTTGGTAGAGGAAGCACCAGAGGTTTTCAACTTTACTTAGTTGAGTGTAAATATCAACCTTGTTGCTTACTAACTGTGTAATGTAGGGGTTCTTCACCTCTTTTACTTTCTCTGTGAAACAGGAATAGCGATCCTAATGATCTAGTTTAGAATGAAAGAAAATAATTATTGCACAGCATTTAGCACAATGTTTTGGCAAAGTAGAAAGTCAATAAGCATTAGATCCATTACTCTCAATCATCCATTTATAGTTCAATCAAAAATTATATTCCAAACCTGAAGCTCAGTAACATAGATGATAACCTTTAAACTTGACTTTAAATTACTATAGAAAATACTGCTAATGAAATATTGTTATTGATCATATTATAAAAAATTTATGTGTGTACACTTTGTACAAACTAGCTTTTAGTTTGTTTTAGCACTTTGTTATTTAGTAGGAAAATCCATTTTTTGGACAATATATCAAGACTTTATACACTCATTTTTAATCTACCTAAATCTTTCTCCAAGATTTGTTATTATCCCCTAAATTGTTACAAAACTAGAAATTATCATTCCAATAGGGCATGCATATACTATGAAGGTTTAACAATTTATTAATCAATTCGATTTTTTCAACTAATTTTAAGAGCTGTTTGGGAAAAAAAGGAGTCCTGAAAAATTATAAAGTCAATTTAAGATACTTAGATGGCAGAAAATATTAGGCCATTGATCTTACTTTGTGTAATGCATAGATATGCATTTAATGCAAAAAATTCTAGTCTATGAGGAGCTGAAGAAGAAATTAGTAGAAAAATATATGTGAAGTAAAATATTTATATGTGAAAGAATATTCTTTATAATACCATTATGTACTACTTATTGAAATGTTGAAATACATACTAGTAACTTAATATGATGGGGATATTGGCTTTGTTCAGAATTTTGGTAAGTAACTTAAATATTTTAATAATTATGTGTATACTGATAATCTAATAAAAAGTTAAGGTTTTATTAAGAATAAATATTACAGTCTTGGAACATATAAAAGAAAAACGGTGGTTTAGAAAAATCATAAGTATATATATATATCAATGCTCATATATGAATATATATGTAGATAGTATATAGATATTAGGTGGATATATATGTGGATAGATTTATATAGATAGATAACTGTAGTGTATATATGTAGATAATGTATATATAGATGTATATATATGTAGATAAATCCAGATAGATATAATTTAATACAGCATGCATTATATACACTCACATATATACTTTTTTTTAGTAGTCTGTGCGCTTTGTAATAAAATAACATTAGTTCACTGAAGTAGGTTGGGCTATATACAGATGCAGACTCTGAATAAGAATTTGAGTGCAAAGTGGTTTGGAAGGTGATCCCAAGAAACCCTTAAAAAGAGTGAGAAAATGAGAAAATAAAAAAGGAGAAAACTTACACAAGATGTATTGTTAATAATAAAATTACCTCTGTAGACAACTAGAGTTCAACACATCTAGGAACCTCTGGAAGACAGTACCGAACAATGATTAGTTATGTCTGAGGACCCCAAAAAAGGGTGTATTTGTACTCTAACTCCCTTTCATTATTCACTGAAAGCAGCAATGAAGGATGCTAACTCTGAGGAATTCTGATCTACCCAGTAAGTGAACCCAAGGTAGCAAGCCCTGGAAGAGAAGTTGTTTGCTGTAAGACACTATCAGCAGGTGCTAGAGTAATGGTGAATCCTGAGGGGATGGGAGGAACAATGAAAGTGTCTGCAACAGGAAGCAGTAAGTATGTGAGCAGTATTCTAAAATGACCGCCAAGAATCCCATCCCTTGCGGTGGATGCTTTGTCTAATTCCCTCGTTTGAAGGCTCTCAGAACCTCTAAACATGATGGGTCTCACTTTACAGTTATGCCATGTTACATGGCAAATGGATTTCATGTAGGTAATTAAGATGACAAATCAGTTGATTTGGAGTTAATCAAAAGGGACGTAATCTGACTTAATCATGTGGGATCCCTTAAAAAGGAAAATATCCAAAGAATGATTGAAGCTGCCACAGGTTTTATGGCTGTAAAGGGCTGAATTCCACTAACTAATTGAATAAGCTCATATGTGACTGCAGCCCTGGCCAACACCTTAACTTAAACCTGTAAGATCCCAAGCAAAGAACCCAGTTATGTTGTACCTGTACTTCTGAGCTACAGATGTTGAGAGATAATTAATTTGTGTTGGTTGTAAGCTGCTAAATTTGTGGTAATTTATGCAGCAATAGAATTTAAAATACCCATAGACATGTAACACACACACACACACACACACACACACACACACATCCTACACATTTGGTTTAAAAATTGAGAGCATAACAGTTTATTTCTTTTCTCCAGCTCAGACTGATTTCAATGTCCCACTCTTAAATTCTTAAAGTCCATTTCACTTGTAATATTTCTTTTATTGAACACATATCCATATCCTCGCCCAACTCTGGTGGTTTCCCAAACTCACCTTCTGAGTACTCAATCATTTCTTCAAGGTGAGAATCACTGTTTCTTTGCTGTCATATAAGTGTAGTTATTTTTAAGTGTAGCAGTTTCATAAAGTGCTACCTACACAACCAAAATTCTGGCCACCATCTTCTCCACTGTAACATTTACCATCTTCCTCTTCTTCTTAATAACCACTTTCACTACTTCCTTCATTCATTGTCCACATTGGCCCAATAATCTATACATACATTTATTGTCTTTACTTCACTGCCTACGTGTTTTAGTCCTTTTCTGTCTAGCCCATCTAAATCTCCACAAAATGTTGCATATAACACACATGCCCACAAATATATACATACTACACAGAAGATATTATTGATGAATTATATTAATTAATTCAAAATATATGGATTGATATATAAATGTATAGATATAAGAGGGGATGATTATTTAAGGAAAAAAAAGCTAATTTATCTGAGCATCCAATTCACTTACTCTAACCTTCACTCAGTAAAGAAATATCAACACTGTTTCTAAGCCCTTTGCAGAAAAACTAGATAGAATTTCCCAAATTGGGAAATGATAGAAAGTGGTTGGAAGACTAAATGCAGAAATTTCCTTGAAAAGGGGTTGGTTTTTGTGTACACAATAAAAATTTGGAATTGTTTGCAGATTTTGTGGGTATTCTGATGAATGAGTGACATAAACCCTACTCCCATGCAGAATCTCATAGAGGAAAAACCACCTTAGAGGAGAATTTCACCTGTGGAAATTTGATCATAGTCCCCAGGGCTTCAAGTGTCAGTAAAAATTCCCACTCTCGCTAAACACTAGCTGTGAGGCTTACCTTTTAAGATCATGTAAGCTTATATAGTTAGCCTATCAACAATGACCTTTGGAACAAGATAAAAAGAGCCCTAGCCAGACTGGGAAACACCTCATGAAAACTTTAATCACCTTTGGGCATGACTTCATACTGAATGGAATGAGAGATCCCTACTATTTTAAGGGAGAAAAAAATAAGAACTACATTTGTTTATTTTCCTTAGTTGAATTAAAAAATGTGCTTTTAGGGAGGAGTCAAGATGGCGGAGAAGTAGCAGGCTGAGACTACTTCAGGTAGCGGGAGATCAGCTAGATAGCTTATCTAAAGATTGCAAACACCTACAAATCCAACGGGAGATCGAAGAGAAGAAGAACAGCAACTCTAGAAACAGAAAATCAACCATTTTCTGAAAGGTAGGACTGGCGGAGAAGTGAATCCAAAGCGACGGGAAGATAGACCACGGGGGGAGGGGCCGGCTCCCGGCAAGTGGCGGAGCAACGGAGCACAAAATTGGGACTTTTAAAAGTCTGTTCCGCTGAGGGACATCGCTCCAGAGGCTTAACCGGTGTGAAGCCCACGCAGGGTCAGCGTGGCCTCAGGTCCCGCAGGGTCACAGATGGATCGGGGGTGTCTGAGTGTCTCAGAGCTTACAGGTATTAGAACGGGGAAGTCGGCTACAGAGACAGAGCTGAGGAGTAAGCTCTAAGCTCGGGGTTACCTTGAACCGGTTGCAGGCTTGGTCAGCTCAGAGCGCGGCCGGAGGCCAGGGTGACGGGAGTAATTGGGCACTGTTCTCTGAGGGCGCACTGAGGAGTGGGACCCTGGGCTCTAGGCTCCTCCGGGCCGGAGACCAGGGGGCTGCCATCTTGATTCCCACCCTCTGGAACTCTACGGAAAGCGCTCAGGGAACAAAAGCTCCCAAAAGCAAACCCGATCGGATTACTCAGACCGGCCCCGGGTAAGGGGGGTGCAACTCCACCTGGGGCAAAGACACTTGAAAATCACTGCAACAGGCCCCTCCCCCAGAAGATCAACAAGAAACCCAACCAGGACCAAGTTCACCTACCAAGGAGTACAGTTTCAATACCAAAGAGAGCGTGGAATTCCAGAGAAGGAGAAAGCAAAGCATGGAACTCATGGCTTTCTCCCCATGATCCTTTAGCCTTGCAGTTAATTTAATTTTTTTTTCTTTTCTATTTCAATTTTTTTTTCTTCTTCTGCTAAATTTTTTTAACTTTTACCCTTTTCTTCTTTAACGTTTTTTAACTAGTTTATCTAATATATATATATATTTTTTTTTCCTTTTTATATTTTTTCTTTATTGGTTTTCTTTTTTTAATTGTTTCTCTTTTTTTCTTTTCTTTTTCAATTTTTTTTTCTTTTTTTTCTTTCTGAACCTCTTTTTATCCCCTTTCTCCCCCCTCACGATTTGGGATCTCTTCTGATTTGGCTAAAACATATTTTCCTGGGGTTGTTGCCACCCTTTTAGTATTTTACTTGCCCCTTCATATACTCTTATCTGGACAAAATGACAAGGCGGAAAAATTCACCACAAAAAAAAAAAGAACAAGAGGCAATACCAAAGGCTAGGGAACTAATCAATACAGACATTGGTAATATGTCAGATCCAGAGTTCAGAATGATGATTCTCAAGGTTCTAGCCGGGCGCGCAAAAGGCATGGAAGATATTAGAGAAACCCTCTCAGGAGATATAAAAGCCCCTTCTGGAGAAATAAAAGAACTAAAATCTAACCAAGTTGAAATAACAAAAGCTATTAATGAGGTGCAATCAAAAATGGAGGCTCTCACTGCTAGGATAAGTGAGGCAGAAGAAAGATTTAGTGATATAGAAGACCAAATGACAGAGAATAAGCTGAGAAAAAGAGGGACAAACAGCTACTGGACCACGAGGGGAGA
>NW_019154133.1:1490552-1613133 GCF_002288905.1 Enhydra lutris kenyoni | reverse complement strand
TGGGGGGGTGTGGGATTATGGACATTGGGGAGGGTATGTGCTATGGTGAGTGCTGTGAAGTGTGTAAACCTGGCGATTCACAGACCTGTACCCCTGGGGATAAAAATATATATGTTTATAAAAAATAAAATTAAAAAAAAAAAAAAAGAATCACCATGAAATAAAAACTTTAAAAACAAACAAACAAAGAAAAGTGCGTTTACAGCCATTCCTAGAAAGATAGATGATTGATAGGTCAATCACTTAGCAGATATATGGATAATTGATGGATAAGAGGTTAGGTGGTCAGGGAAGTTAAATGGGTAGATGGATTGAGAATTGATAAGTAGGTAGATGCATAGAGAAATTGATGGAAGATAATTGATAGAATATGCAGTTAGATAATTTTCCTAATCATAAATATTTTAAAAATCCATATAGTGATTACAAGAATAAGGATGTAAGCCCTTGGGCATCACTCTACCCATCACTGAATAGTGGTTACTTCAAAGATGTCTCTTTAAAGTTCTTTAGGGAGAGCTACAAAACATATTCAACCAACCAAAGCCTCAGGCTAGATTTGTGTAGGGTGTTCATAATTATACAAATTAGAAAGAGGCCAAAATGATGAAGTTAATGTCTTTCCCAAATGAAAAAAAAGTTAGTCAACTACCACAAGGCTAGAAAGTAGTTAAGCTGCTAATTAACAATAGTCTGAAAATGTTTTTAATGCTGAAGACTCATTTAACTTTTACTGAGTGAGTCTAGCTACATCAAGCCAGTTTTGCAGACGCTGTGGAAAAAGTAATACATAATTTCTGCCCTTATCAATTACATAGTCTTAAAGAATAATGAATACATGTGAACATAGAGTTTCAATATAAAGCAGGATATAATCAAAGATTAAAATAAATACAAACTAAATTATACAGAATACACCAGTGTAAATATTTAATTGTGACTGAAAAACTTCATAGTTGATGTGGCATAATAATACTGACTTCGACAATTAATTTAACCTCTGTGATTTAAAGCAAATTACTTATTCTCTGTAAGTCTGACTTCCTCATCTTGAATGTGTTTTTAGGGATACTATCTATTGTGTGCAGTGTCAGGGAGGATTTAAAAAGAATAACCTGTGTAAAGCATTTAAATTTTAAGCTTAGTTAATATTGTTAGGATTCATATGACTATATCTTAGACCATTTTATCAAAACGGTGCAAGATATTTTGACAGAAGAAATGTTTATGGCAAACAGTCTTGATTGTTCAGTAGGGAAAGTTAAGAAGCTATAAGTTTCTATTTTAATAAAGTGTCAGTGGAAATAAAACATAATTTAGCTTGTCCAGTAGATATAACAAGAATTTCAGATTTCAGATAAAATGGTTAATTATTTTGTTAATCCTCTACACTTTGTTTGTAAAAAGTAGAACTGTAAAAGCTACTGAATACAACAACCCCAAGGAAAGCTGATGAATAGATGCTAGAAGTAGAGAAAAAAAATTTAATGTGTGGAAGGAGAGAACAGTTTGACTTAGGTCAATAAAAGGGTTTTGATGACAAAAATGAATGATCATTTTAATCATCCTGGTAGAGAAGTACGGTGAGGAGGGTAGGTACACAGAAATGAAGAGATGTAAATCATTGGATTAAAGAAAAATCTGTGAGTAATATGCTAAAAAAAGTTTCAGTGAATTTTTTCTACTTAAGGCAATTTATGGGAAAGAAAAAAATGGAAGGGGAAAAAAAACCCTATAAGAGAGAAAAAAGAGATGTGGTATAAAATCCCACGAAATTTTATATGTGGGCACACCACATTCTTCTATCCACAAAGTACACCAAAATTCCTATAAGTTTTTTTTTTTTTTCAACTAAGTTACATATATTAAGACTGAGGAAACCTGCTTTAAAAAAAAATTAAATTGCATATAAATCTGAAGGAAGAATTAAATTATAACTTTATGCCAAAAAGTGTATAGTAAGTTTATTTATGAGATTTTTCTACATTCTCTACACATAGCATGTTAAAAAAAATTATAAGAATAAGCAAATTCAAAGACATGTACTCTACTGAGAGCTAGATAAATAACTCTAATGGAACAGAAGTAGAATATTACCTGAGTTTGAAGTTACATGATTGCTGGGCACTGGGCCTAGAATCTGGCAGGGATACTTAAGCTATTTTGTTCCGTTGGAGAACAGGAATTGAACTTTCTGCATGAAGTATGCAAATAGAACAAGAAAAGCTTTGTGAAACCTGGGACATAGAATGAGTTTCCCATATTCGTAACAGTGAGACACTAGCATTGACCTGTGTCTAGATGCTCTGATGTGAGAGGTCTAGGGAAAGTGGACACATTGTTTTAATGAAAACATGAATCAAATTTCCCACTGGCATTTGGGCTTCCTTCCTTCCTTCCTTCCTTCCTTCCTTCCTTTATTTCTTTTTCCTTCTTTCCTTTTGCTTTTTGTCTCCTTTCTCTTCCCCTTTTCCCTTTTCCTTCCTTTCTTTCTTTTTCTTTTCCTAAATCAGATATTTAATCAGATATATCAATAACATACTGACCCATACTTCACCCATATAATCTATCTTCTTTGGGACTATTTCTTATGGAAGAATAGAAGATAAGTCAACACAATTTCCTTAAGAGAAGCAGGAAAAGATAAAGAGGGGGAGGAAAAGGTATGGGGAGACAGAATCCACTCCAGACTGCTACAGTCAAGAACACAGGGTTCCCTAACCCCCCACCCCAGTTCTCAATTATCCTGTCTATACCTGAGGCTAAATCACAGACCATGCAACTGAGAAGTGGAGCTCAATTCTTCTATCCAGTTTCCTCAGGGAATGAAGATCCTATCTTTCACCACGAGGTATTTCCCTATTATGAATACTGAAGCCCTAATTGCCTTTGCCCTACTTCATGAAACAGTGATTCTATACCAACAGAGCAAGCCCAGAGGCTTCTGGCCCCTCATCAAGTGCTTAGCTCTTAGAGTGTGGGTGTCATAGAGTGTGGGTGTCACTCACTGAGAAGTTTGTCATTGTACCCATCCCAAGCTCCAGAACCTTGGTAAGGGCAGGGGTAGGGAAAAGAAGCAGGCCATGAAATGCATAGTTTGTAATCCCTTTCAAAGGCACTGTCTTCATTTGCAACAGAGTTTGGGGAATTTGAAGCCTAATTAGAGTTTGTGGTGGGGAAATACAATTGGGAGGACATTTAAGATATAGGCTAATGTATTACCTTACTGGTGTGCAGGAGAGTGACTGAGAGTGGGACAATGGGGAGGAACCCTACTGGGGTCTGAGCAAATATCAGTCACTGACCATAGAAAACATTCCACTAAAATAACCACAATTTGATTGGGTTAATTGGCAGAAAATCTTTGCCCCTTGGCATTAGTGAAACAATTGAGCAATAACCTGGAAAATAGTAGGGCGTAATGGTGGGTGTGGTCAGGGAAAGAGAGGAAGGGAGCCCCCTCTAACCACTGTTATCTCAAGGTGATTGTAGGTATACCCAAAATGGTGCACCCCAGAGGACCACATGAAGATTAACCCTGTGCAAAGGGAAACAGATGTCACTAAAATAATTCAGTGAGTCATTAAAATAACACACAAGAAAATATCAGTGACAAGACTCAGGGGGATAGGGTACCAGTACCCAGAGTTGCCAAAATATATTATCTAAAATATCTAGTTTCTAACAAAAAATGATGAGGCATGCTGGGAAAAAAGTGGCAACAGAAACTTCTTAAAAGCGTGACCAGATTTATCAGAAAATAAAACAAAACAACACCAAAAAATCCAACACCAAAATGGCCATTCTAAACAGGTTCATAGAATTAAAGGAAACTGTGAATTAATAAATAAAGTACAATGATAATTGTCACATCAAATAGAGAATATCAGCAAGTAGAAGTCGTAAAAAAGAACACAGGAGGGACGCCTGGGTGGTTCAATCAGTTAGTTCAATCAGTCTGACTTGATTTCTGCTCAGGGCATGATATCAAGGTCCTGAGATCAAGCCCCATGCCGTGGAATCTACTTGAGATTCTCTCTCTCCCACTCCTTTAGTCCTCCCCACCCCCCCCCCCACAAAAAAAAGAACACAGAAAATTCTGGAGTTGGGAAAAAGTGAAACAGTATTTCACTAGGGAGCTCATAAGAAGATACAAACTGACAGGGAAAAAAAAAGTGAACTGAGAATAGATGGATAGCGAGCATGCAAGCAAAAAAAAAAAAAAAAAAAAGAGCTCATAAATAAGAATGAAAATAATTGAGAAAAGCCTTAGGAAAATTTGGGATACCGGTTATCATATCAAAATACACATAATGGTAGTATCAGAAAGAGAGGAGAGAAGGGAGAAGAAAAAATACCAAACAAAATTACTGCTGAAAACAACCCAAATGTATTGAAAAATAATTTACACATCCGGGAAGCTCAACACATTCAAAGGAGAATAAGCTCAAAGAGATCTGCCTAAATGAAGACAAAATAGAAACTTTCCCAGATAAACAAAAACTGAGTCTGTTACTAGCAGACTTGTCTTACAAGAAATATGAAAGGAAGTTCATCAGGCTGAAAACAATTGGCACCATACAATAATTCAAATACACACCATCACAGAACGAATGCCAATAAACATAATTATGTAGAGCACGATTCCATGTTTCTCCACCTTTGTTCTCTTGATTAATTTAAAAACCAGTTGCATAAAGCAGTCTGAATAAAACTGAATAGGTTTATGAAAGTGTTGTTGACTGAGTAATGGCCCTTGCCCAAGATGCCCATGTTTTGATCCCTGGAACCTGTGAATATGTGCTTCCTTCTACCTAAACAGTACGACAAAGATGGCATAAAGATATCACAAATCAGTGGAAAATCGTGGATTGTTCTGTGGGTGACACTCAGACAATAGGCTATGCAAAAGCAAAATCAGATCAGATTATGACCTCATTCTGTAACCAAAAATAAGTAGAAGTGATCATCAAAACATCATATGTATCTCTAACCCATAACTCCTTTCTCAACATTTCTCTCTTTTCCAGCAGGTTTCTAAAAGAGACATATCCAAAATCCTTCACAAAGACAACACAATCTGTTATGTCTGGGGCATCTGGTGCTAACCAAATTTCTGAGGTTCTTGTTCACTTTCTCACTTACATTCCAAATATAGAAAAGCAGTTATATTGGGGGAAGCGTGTCTAAAAGATTCTGGAACAACATTTGACCCATGCCATCTTTTAGAGAATTTTCTATTTGTACAAGTATGACAATTTTGTATTTGTATAAAATTTGTATAAATCTTGACTCTTGTATTCCTACCAAACTTGGGGTTCATGGAAATGGATAGAAAGACTACAATTCATAATTAAAGGGGTATGTTGCATGACAGAAGCACGACGCCAAAAGCTCTGAACCGTCTGGATAAATGTGTTTCGTCTAACTAGATGTAATTTAACAGGGACAAATGTTACATTCTGTTCTTAAGGCTTAATGATTTAAAGGCAGAAAAGCAGTCTGAGGAGAGTACAAAATATTAAGCTTTTAAGTTGAACTTACATATATAGGAGTCAGTAATATAATATGATCTTAGGTGATTAAAGAGTTAATATGATCTTGTTTCATTAAAAGGCAATGTATGCTCCAAAAGGAGTGATCTTTAAAGCTTATTCTACTGTTCTCTGGCAAAGGGATTCCTGAATACAATGGCGGCAGAAATACATTTGTTGTTAATAGACAATTTTTTGAAGAACAATAACATCTGAGTTAGCAGAATGTTGAGAGAGGAAAAGCCATTGACTCAAAATATTTACCACCATGTTCCAAATGTAACACTAGGCAATGCACCAAGGAGGGAAACTATGAAAGGAATTAAGTGTGATATGTTTTGTTATTGATACCAATTATTATTTTTTTGCCTCTCTCTGTGAAATTATTATATGTCCTATTTACTTTACTCCAGTATTGGGCATTTGGCTCTGAAAGTGTCTTGTGCCGAAGACTAGTGTGACCTCTAAGCATAAAATCCATGTGTGGTTCCTCCAATGTTTTTTTTCCCCCCCTTTTCAGCCATACTCTCCTTAGAGACTCTGCTCTCTCAATGAAGAACCTGTGTATCAGAGTCGCTGCTACTCTGCAGCCACACCAACAGGTATCCTTGAGAGAAAACAATCTTTGTAGCTGCACGCACTGAGATCTGGAAGTTCTTTGTTATGACAACATAACTGAGGGAAATTTGACAGTTGTTTAAAGTATGCTTCACTAGAACAAGACATTTAGGGAGAACATTGTTCCCAATGGGTGTGATGTCTGATGGGTGTCACATGGAAAAATTATTAGACTTTATTTCTGAGGTTCAAGCAGATGTCCTGGGCAAGGATTTGTAAGACAGGCAAGGATATGCTACAAGAGTCAAAAGCTTGCAAGTGTCAGTCGTTGAACCCAACCAAAAATTATGTATTGCCTGTAATAGTTGTCAGTGCATGTCTGTGAGGGCGCTGCTCCCCATGGCCATTCAGATACTCCTGCTGCTAGAAGTTCCTCCTATTTTGTTGATGCACCATTTAAAACATGATCTCTTGGTCACCAGAACAGAAGAGACAGTTGGGAAGTCATGCACTGACCCAAAAGTGACATGCATCATTTTTGCCCACAGCTTGTTAGCTGGAGTAGTTACATGGCCACATCCAGCTGTGAGGGAGGAGGGAAATGTTAACCAGAGAGTGCCATATTTGGTAAGCAGTATGTCTCTGTTCTAGGAGTGGGAAGTCTTAAAAGACATAGTGGAGCTATGTATATTCATGAACTTTATCATGATTATAGAAGATGCTGTAGTAGAACAGATTATTTTGTTGATGTAAATTCCCTGAGGGTATGATCAAGAGGGTTTATGGCATTAATAAGATAGGTGACTGAAGGCATTTATGGTTTTGAATCTCTTCTGGTGTTTAAGCTATATAATCCTAAGTTGGAAGATTTCTTATCTTCCATAATAAGAAATTTCTTATTTTCCCATGATAAATGAGATTATCACAACATAAGCATCCTAAATTAATTGTAAGTGAATATTATGCTGGGTAACAAAAATCTTTCATTGTGTACTATACGATTATAATTACACTTTATCTAATTTTACATAATTATTGGGAAGACTTTCTTTTCTTTTTTTTTTTAAGATTTTATTTATTTATTATTTGACAGACAGATCACAAGTAGGCATAGAGGCAGGCAGAGAGAGAGAGAGAGAGGAAGGGAAGCAGGCTCCCCACTGAGCAGAGAGCCCGATGTGGGGCTCGATCCCAGGACCCTGGGATCATGACCTGAGCCGAAGGCAGAGGCTTTAACCCACTGAGCCACCCTGGCACCCCGGGAAGACTTTTACTCTGAATTTTTCTTTTATTTGTAAACGATTCTTGTCTCATATTGACATGTACATTCCAGATTATAAACAAAAGCTTCCTTTTCCTATCTTTGGAGATGATTTTTAGAGCCAAAAATCTTTAAGATGTTTTTGTGAGGTGAATCCTGGTTTTCAATTTGGGTTTTAAGTGCTGTTTTTAAAGGAATTGACTCTATTACAGTCAATGGTTAAGATTTGCTGTCTAATTACAAACACTGAAATAATTCACTGATCTTAACACAGGCCAATGTAAAGTTCGAAGAAGTCCTTCATCTAATCATTTTCTCTGGTTTCAGTTAAAGACCATTTTTTTTTTTTAAGATTTATCCATTCATTTTAGAGAGAAAGAGGCAGAGAGAGAAAGAGAGAGAGAGAGAGAGAGTGCACACACACGCTGGGGGAGGGAAGAGGAAGAGGGAGAAGGAGAGAGAAAGAATCTCAGACTCCTTGCTGAGTGCTGAGTGTGGAGCCCACCTGGGGCTCAATCTCAGGACCCTGAACTCATGACCTGAACTGAAACCAAGAGTCGGATGCCCAACAGACTGAGTCACCCAGGCAACCCAAAGACTAAATATTCTGAAGCAGAATGTCTCTTCTTTATAGAAGCTGAAAGATTTGAATTAAATAAATATGTCAAAGAAAAATTAGTGAAGTTGGTATACTTCTGTTGTTAAAGGAAAATATCACTCTGGAGTTTATTGGACCCTGCAATATATCATTATACTTGGTCAGAGTAAGATGCTATTTATCTACAATATCAAAAGAATTTGTTTTAAAATATTCTATCATTTTCTTAGGGAGCATAGATATCAGTGCAATAAAAAAAACATTTTTTTTACTTTTGAATCAAATGCTTTGCTTATCAAATTTAATTTAAAACGTTCAAGTAGAAGGTATTATATTAAAAGTATAATAAAATTAATAAGATGATGGTCACAAATCAGGACTCAACCGATACCAAAAGACTGAGATTATTCCCTGCATATTCTCAGATCACAATGCTTTGAAACTGGAGCTCAATCACAAGGAGAAGTTCAGAAGGAACTCAAACACCTGGAAGCTAAAGACCACCTTGCTTAAGAATGCTTGGATCAACCAGGAGATCAAAGAAGAACTGAAACAATTAATGGAAACCAATGAGAATGAAGACACTTCGGTCCAAAACCTATGGGATACAGCAAAGGCAGTCCTAAGAGGGAAATACATAGCCATCCAAGCCTCCCTCAAAAAAATTGAAAAATCCAGAACACAGCAGCTGTCTCTACACCTTAAAGAACTGGAGAATCAACAACAAATCAAACCAACTCCACACATAAGAAGGGAAATAATCAAGATTAGAGCTGAGATCAATGAGGTAGAAACCAGAGATACAGTAGAACGTATCAATGAAACTAGAAGCTAGTTTTATGAAAGAATCAATAAGATCAATAAACCATTGGCCACACTAATCCAAAAGAAAAGAGAGAAAGCCCAAATTCATAAAATTATGAATGAAAAAGGAGAGATCACAACTAATGCCAAGGAAGTAGAAACAATCATCAGAAGTTATTATCAACAGTTATATTCCAATAAGCTAAGCAACCTAGATGAAATGGATGCATTCCTGGAAAACTGTAATCTCCCAAAATTGAACCAGGAAGAAATCGACAACCTAAATAGACTGATATCTAGTAACAAGATCGAAGCAGTGATCAAAAACCTCCCAAAAAACAAGAGCCCAGGACCTGACGGATTCCCTGGGGAATTCTACCAAACTTTCAAAGAAGAAATAATACCTATTCTCCTGAAGCTGTTTCAAAAAATTGAAGCAGAAGGAAAACTTTCAGACTCTTTCTATGAAGCCAGCATTACCCTGATCCCCAAACCAGGCAAAGACCCTACCAAAAAGGAGAATTTCAGACCAATATCACTGATGAATATGGATGCTAAGATTCTCAACAAGATCCTAGCAAACAGGATCCAACAGCACATTAAAAAGATTATCCACCATGACCAGGTGGGATTCATTCCTGGGCTACAAGGATGGTTCAACATTTGCAAATCAATCAATGTGATAGAACAAATTAATAAGAAAAGAGAGAAGAACTACATGGTCCTCTCAATTGATGCAGAAAAAACATTTGACAAAATCCAGCATCCGTTCCTGATTAAAATGCTTCAAATTATAGGGATAGAGGGAACATTCCTGAACTTCATCAAATCTATCTATGAAAGACCCACAGCAAATATCATCCTCAATGGGAAAAAGCTTGCAGCCTTCCCATTGAGATCAGGAACACGACAAGGATGCCCACTCTCACCACTCTTGTTCAACATAGTATTAGAAGTCCTAGCAACAGCAATCAGACAACAAAGAGAAATAAAAGGTATCCAAATTGGCAATGAAGAAGTCAAACTCTCTCTCTTCGCAGATGACATGATTCTTTATATGGAAAACCCAAAAGACTCCACCCCCAAACTACTAGAACTCATACAGCAATTCAGTAACATGGCAGGATACAAAGTCAATGTACAGAAATCAGTGGCTTTCTTATACACTAACAATGAAAATACAGAAAGGGAAATTAGAGAATCGATTCCATTTACTATAGCACCAAGAACCATAAGATACCTGGGAATAAACCTAACCAAAGAGGTAAAGGATCTGTACTTGAGGAACTATAGAACACTCATGAAAGAAATTGAAGAAGACACAAAAAGATGGAAGACCATTCCATGCTCTCGGATCGGAAGAATAAACACATTGTTAAAATGTCTATACTACCTAGAGCAATCTATACTTTTAATGCCATTCGAATCAAAATTCCACCAGTATTCTTCAAAGAGCTGGAGCAAATAATCCAAAAATTTGTATGGAACCAGAAGAGACCCCGAATCGCTAAGGAAATGTTGAAAAACAGAAATAAAACTGGGGGCATCACGTTACCTGATTTCAAGCTTTACTACAAAGCTGTGATCACCAAGACAGCATGGTACTGGCATAAAAACAGACACATAGACCAGTGGAACAGAGTAGAGAGCCCAGATATGGACCCTCAACTCTACGGTCAATTAATCTTCGACAAAACAGGAAAAAATATACAGTGGAAAAAAGACAGTCTCTTCAATAAATGGTGCTGGGAAAACTGGGCAGCTATATGTAGAAGAATGAAACTCGACCGTTCTCTTACACCGTACACAAAGATAAACTCAAAATGGATAAAAGACCTCAATGTGAGACAGGAATCCATCAGAATCCTAGAGGAGAACATAGGCAGTAATCTCTTCAATATCAGCCACAGCAACTTCTTTCAAGATATGTCTCCAAAGTCAAAGGAAATAAAAGCCAAAATAAACTTTTGGGACTTCATCAAAATCAAAAGCTTCTGCACAGCAAAGGAAACAGTCAACAAAACAAAGAGGCAACCCACGGAATGGGAGAAGATATTTGCAAATGACAGTACAGACAAAAGATTGACATCCAGGATCTACAAAGAACTCCTCAAACTCAACACTCACAAAACAGATAATCATATCAAAAAATGGGCAGAAGATATGAACAGACACTTCTCCAATGAAGACATACAAATGGCTATCAGACACATGAAAAAATGTTCATCATCACTAGCCATCAGGGAGATTCAAATTAAAACCACATTGAGATATCACCTTACACCAGTTAGAATGGCCAAAATTAGCAAGACAGGAAACAACATGTGTTGGAGGGGATGTGGAGAAAGGGGAACCCTTTTACACTGTTGGTGGGAATGCAAGTTGGTGCAGCCACTTTGAAGAACAGTGTGGAGATTCCTCAAGAAATTAAAAATAGAGCTTCCCTAGGACCCTGCAATTGCACTACTGGGTATTTACCCCAAAGATACAGATGTAGTGAAAAGAAGGGCCATCTGTACCCCAATGTTTATAGCAGCAATGGCCACGGTTGCCAAACTGTGGAAAGAACCAAGATGCCCTTCAACGGACGAATGGATAAGGAAGATGTGGTCCATATATGCTATGGAGTATTATGCCTCCATCAGAAAGGATGAATACCCAACTTTTGTAGCAACATGGATGGGACTGGAAGAGATTATGCTGAGAGAAATAAGTCAAGCAGAGAGAGTCAATTATCACATGGTTTCACTTATTTGTGGAGCATAACAAATAGCATGGAGGACATGTGGAATTAGGAGAAGGGAGTTGGGGGAAATGGGAAGGGGAGGTGAACCATGAGAGACTATGGACTCTGAAAAACAATCTGAAGGGTTTGAAGAGGTGGGGGGGTGGGAGGTTGGGGGAACCAGGTGGTGGGTATTAGAGAGGGCACGGATTGCATGGAGCACTGGGTGTGGTACAAAAACAATGAATTCTGTTATGCTGAAAATAAATTAAAAAAATGATTAAAAATATACATATATATCAAAAAATAAAATAAAATTTAAAAAAATATATAAAAAAAGATAATGTTAATTACAAAAATAATTTTTAATAAATTATGTTTACTGATACTGTTTTCCATAATATTGAAAATGCCATGCCTTCTAAAAATTAAAGTCATTCTAAAATATTATAAAACTTCTTACTTTAATATTAGGTGAGATCTAATTTTCTGAAGCCCTGAATAATAATAAAGCTGAATTTACTGAGCCAAACTGAATGGAAGGTAAAGTCATTACATGCTAAAATTTGAATTATCTGCTATCAATTTTGCTAAAATTCTATTTTACTTAGTGGTCCACTCAGAGCCCTTAGTAGAGATTTTAATCTCAACACTTTTAGCCACTGTAACGTGAGGAAACACCTATAAAATTAAGCTACCTCTTCACTTCCCAAAGCTGACATATTTGCAGTAATGACATCATTAAGAATATTTTTCCCATTGTGAGTCACATGATTTATTAACAAAGATATAAACTGCTTAGTATTAAAAGAGAGAATGATATTTTATAGAGGCATAGTCATATTGTCTGTATCATATTTGTAACATAAACCATTGCACGGTGGAGTAGTATTCTGGGAATCGGGATATGACAGTAATTTATGAACTTTTAGTGGCCTTTCTGTGGTCAATAGGAAAAAAAAATTAATCAGTCTAACTTTGTCTAATAGTTAACATTCATTCTTCAGAGGTGACAGAAGAGCTTTGTTTTTTAATGGTCTTTACTTCAGACATTATAACCTCCTAAAAACCTCTACAGCCATGTGGTTACAGCCCACTATATAAATGATGGCTGATTTATTTATCTATTCCTTCATTTATTTATTTATTAAGCATTCAAACTGGTCTGGTCACTGTGCTAAATCTGAGAGATATAGAGGCACACAGAATGTCTAGCAAAACCAGGCTTTAAACAAAAGAAATGAATCCATTATGAATTGTCTATGACAATTTTGAAGAATTAACTTTTTTTTAAACAAACTAAAAACCCAAACATCTAAACTGTTTATGCTATTTAAGCTTTTAAACAATGCAAAATGGTGAAAGTCTTACTGACTTGAGCAAAATGTGAGATAGATATTTGAAGTAAACACTTTCTTAATATATTACCACATTGAGAATAATACTAGTTTACTTTTTAGCTAGAACATACAATGTATTGAGATAATCTCATGCTGACTGTAGGTATTGTTTTAAAATAAAATCTAGTGTATGTTTAGGAAATATAATTATAGTTTTGTTTCTTGCACTTTTGGAGGAAAAGCACAAAAATCTATAACTAAAGAGCAGTAAACTTTTCTCTAAGAATAACTAGAACACTGCTAAGTTTTTAGGCACATACATATGTATTGTTTGCAAACATAAATGACAATCTTAAGAAAATATATATCTTTCTATCCAATCTTGAAAGTGGAAAAGATTCACAATGGAAGGGAAAGCAAAGAGCTGGAAAGTTAGATCAGAGGTGTCAAAGCAAAAATTGCACTGGATAAAGTTGACAAACAAGGAAGAATTTATTCAAGGTTATTGCAATAAGGGAGAGGGACTAGAATGAAGTCTGAATTCAACTCTGTTGAAAGGACGTTTTTAAACTTTGGGTTGAGAGGGAGACCACTGGCCCCTCATTTCCACTAATTTCTATTACCCAGTGGAAAAGTAAGTTTTCTCCTGTTGTTGTGACAGAAAGTAGTTTTACCAGTTGAAGCAAGACTGTAAATGAAATTAGGCTCCGACCCTCCCAAAGAGACCGGGAATTAGGGAAGCTATCTAATTACCTTTTGGAAGTTGGCTCCCAGGTCCCAAAAACATTCCTGAGTTGTAAAACTGGCAAGAGGCTTTTCAGAAGACATTTCAAAGATTCAGAGAAATAATTTACAGGCATTAGGTAAATCTCTAAGAAAAGAAGAGTCAGAGGTCGAGAGTCAGCAAAAAGACTCGAAAGGTTAGTCAATCCCAGGGGAAATTTAAGGCACTTTTGGTCATATGGCAGAGTAAAATCTGAGTGATATTAATAATTAAGTGTCTTTTAACAGTGAAATGGCAATGATAATTTTGATTCCAATATTGATTCTCTACATAATTACTTTTATATCCTGTTAAGCCTGCCACTCCCGCTGCATTTCATTACCCATCTACCTATCTATATTGCAACTGCCAGAAATTTAGCCACTTTGAAAAAACCGGATTCCAATGTCAATCATTATTTTTCTCAAACTGTCTTCGTGAATTTAGTCATTGTTTTAAGTTATTTTATTTGCTTAATTTAATGCAACAGTTTTAAAAGTTATCAGTGCCTTAGTATAAGTCACTGCTGCACGTGATAGGGAATTAAGTGTACAGGAGATAAAATTTAGTGCCAAAAGGGAAACTGTGGGAAATTAAGAGCTTAAAAAGGAAATAGAAATTTTAAGTCGTTGGATCATTCTTCCAGCTACACCAAATCATATCACTGTAATGGAACTTAAATTCTGTGTGGTCAATTATGTATCAAATATAGACAAAATGTAAAGCAATGTCTACAAAATGTCCATCCATGTAATGCTTAAAAAAGTCACTAGTGTCACTAACCGATCCTTCTGGTTTTCTTACTTCAAGCTACCAAATACGTTGACTTTCTCTGCAGCCTTGAAGTTAGGCATGTATCCATATATCATGCTTTGGCCAATGAAATGTGAGAAATATAAGTGGTGTTTGTCACTTCTGGATGAAAGCATGTAAGAGATGCATAATTTTCCATCATTTTATTCCTTTGCTGAGGAAATCATTACAGCATGTGTTGATGTAGAGGCTTTATCTGCCTGCATTGTAAGTGGTAAAGGCAAGCTGACTTCTCTGCCGGGCAGCATTGACTATGTAGTTATAAGACTTGTTTTAGGGCGCCTGGGTGGCTCAGTGGGTTAAGCCTCTGCCTTCAGCTCAGGTCATGATCTCAGGGTCCTGGGATCGAGCCCCATATTGGGCTCTCTGCTCAGCGGGGAGCCTGCTTCCCTTCCTCTCTCTCTGTCTGCCTCTCTGCCTACCTGTGATCTCTGTCTGTCAAATGAATAAATAAAATCTTAAAAAAAAACTTGTTTTAAGCCACTGAGATTTTGTGATTATTATTGCATTCTTACTTAATCTATCAGTTAATATCTTTGTTGTTTGTTTTATAGATTCTACTTAATTTTGTGTTTTTGAAAGTCAGACGTAACAACACAACGTCAGTGTCCTGAACGGAATAATCCAGCTGATATGTAAAATCAGTCCTTCTAAGAGTCTGGGGTGCTTGTGCCAAATCCAAGTAATCAGGTCAGAAAACATCTTTTTCCTGACTAGTCACCCTTGAGAGTTATAGTGTTCATTCCTTCTAGAAGAATTTGATGATAAACACTCAGGCTTCTTATGAAAGATTTTCTTAACTTCTAATCCCAGAAAGCAAGGGTTGTATCATTAGTCTTTCCTCTCTCAGAAAGCCATTGCTTTCTTTATTCAAATTATCTTTTTTCCCTGTGTTCCAATGAATCTTGGAGAATGACAGCTACAATAAAATTATAGAACACTTAGTTTCAATCTTTGAATACCGTAATGGAGCATTCTTATTTCACATTTGCCTAGTTAAGAGGAACATTCACGTGATCCTTCCCCATAGTAAAGAAAACCTTCCCAAAGGTGGATATTGTTTTCTCCTTTACAGCAGTGAAATTAAAAAAATTCTCTATCAGACAGCTGGAATATAGCACCCATCTAGCTAACTATATTTTCAGGGGTATTTTGCATTATACTATCTGGGATTATTCCAGAAAATAACTATCTTGGAAAAATCATGAAAATAGAATTTGTACCCAAAAAAAAAAAAAAAAAATCCTTCCCCACAATTACCATATCAAGTATCCTCATGACAGAAATCTCACTTCCTCATAAGGCCGTTTTTTTAAATGTTATTTTTGGACAACATGGATTATTTAATTTAAATAAACACTAATCAATAACAAGAGATAAAGAACAGTAGGGGCATGAAATGTTAACATTAGGTAAAGACAGGCAAAAAAAACATAAAGCAAAAACATGAAAGAAAATAATACATAACAAATTTTGTTTTATGATTTGAACCCAATATTAAGTAGTTCCAAGTACCAATTTGATTTATAATTATTGAGTTTTTAAGGTCTGTTAACCTTATTATCTGGTCGTGGGGATGAAGATTATAGAAAAAAAAATGAGGCACAAGGTAAGTCATGCACTTATTACTGGTGGGAAAAAAGTGAAAAAACAAGAATATAAAGATAATTACAAGTAGAGAACAAATATATAAACATTCAGCATAAGGAGAAACAGAAGATTTTTTAGCAAACATAATAAAACATTAACATATGATCTCCTCACTGCTCAATTCCACAAAATACTTGCAAAGACTGAGAAATTTCAAGCTTTGCTGTCTTTTACAGAAGTCGTACAGGCAAAATAAGTGCTAGGATAAAATGTTATATGTATTATTAATAAACAATACATAAAGAACAGTAAGAATAGGAATTCTTAACATTAGCAAGCTTTACACAACTTCCAATATAGGAAAGACCATTAAGTGATCATTTATGAGAACTTAAGAAACATTGCAGATTATACAGAAAAAATGAATAAATTTTTTTTTTATTAAAGAAGTTATATTTTTGGTAACAGGTCATGCAATAGCATATCCCCCAACTAGACTGCTCAGTATGTGAGCATGTATCTCACAGTCAGTGTTTCAAAGGGATTTAAATGAAAAAACTGAGAAAATCATCCTCCTAAATAGTCTTACCCAGTTTTTCATGAGCAGATATTCAATAATCATCAAATTGTTTAAGAAAGACAGATTTAGAACAGATCATGGGGAAATGAAATAGAACCTTTTATCAGTTTCAGAGTTAAAAATAATATCACTCTGGAAATACCAGGAACACTGGGGAGAATATTTATGGTTTATTTATTTATTTATTTATTTATTCATACCAGATAAGCCGGATAAGGTGGAGCAAAAGCCAACTCAATTATATACTCAAGTATATACCCAAGAAAATTTAAAACACAGGTGAAAAAGACATTACTATAAAATCAGGGGCATCTTAGGCCATTTGAAGGGCTAAATGGTAGGAAAAGGAAGTAGAAACAGAAGAAACAAGAGAATGACATGTAACTAATGTTAGCAGTTTAACGCCAGATCGAACACTTGCAATTGTATCATAGATTATTTGGTTTGTTTTCTGCCAAATTTCTCCAGCTATGCTGATGAAGATTCTAGAAGCAACTGAATCACAAGAGAAAAAATAAGGGAAAAGAAAATTATAATGACTAGGGAACAGCAAATATCTCTTTTGCTTCTGTTGAGATCCAAGTAGGTAAGTCTTCCACTCTAGGGAGAAGTTTTTATTTATTTATTTATTTATTATTTTTTTAAGTTTTTTTTTTCCATTTTTTAAAAAAATTATTTATTTATCAGAGAGAGAGAGAGAGTGTGTGCTCACAGGCAGGCAGAGGCAGAGGGAGAAGCAGGCTCTCTGCCGAGCAAGGAGCCTGATGCGGGACTCGATCACAGGATGCTGGGATCATGACCTGAGCCGAAGGCAGCAAATTAACTGACTGAGCCACCCAACCGTCCCAAGGGAGAAGTTTTTTAAAAAAACTGTATATATAAACTGAGAAAAACATAATGATGAAAATGACAACATAGAAGCTAACTATTCAAGATCTAATAGGAACTACAGGAAAGAAATTTCTAATGTATCATTGAAAACTACACTTAAAGAGTTGGAATTGATTGACTAGAGAAGGAGGATATTGAAATTATCTTCAAGTGATCAGAAGATATTAAAAAAATAGAAACAAGCTATAAGATGTTTTTAAACATAAATAACTGCAATTTCAGGTCAGAGATTCAATGTCTATATAAGAGATATGTATGGAGAGGAGGACACTGAGGAAGAAAACATTGCCTTCTGATTGGAAATAACAGAACTTTTTGAATCTATAAAAAAAATTAACAGAAGGGAAGACAGTAGGTGCTCTGTAGTTTAAAAAAATTTCTTACACATAATCAAAAGGAAAGGGGGAAGAAGAAGCACAATCTTAAGGATAATGTTTTCCTGCAAAGGTAGAAATACTGAAGAACCTACATGTATTTAAAAAACACCAGAAACTATGTCTTTAGAAGAAATTAAATTTCATAAAAGGAAGAATGAAATAATTGAACTAAAGGCAATAACATTAGAAACTACTGGTTCTATTAGAATTATTTGTGCATGAAGAGAAATTATAATACATAAAAAATATTTCATTATAAATATATGAAGATAAAATATTTATTTGAGATGAAAATTCTTCTAAAGTTATAAAATCCTGTCAAAATCCAAGAATTTATTATTATTATTGTCACAAATGGATTCCTTTTAAATTATAGTTACAGCACTTCAGATGTCAAATATTTTGGGGAATGGAAATGAATAAGAAAACCAAATGAAAAAGCCTAAGGAAAAATATATTCCAGACAAGTTTTGCGAGATATTAGTTGGCATGTAACATGTCAGAAATAATTGAAATACTAAACTACCCAAATGCATTGCAGTTAAAATAAAATGGAAACCAATGTATTTATTTCTGAAAATGTTTAAATGACATATAGTAATTTCTGTATTTTACAAGCCCTGACATAAAGTAATTTCTATATTTTACATGAAAATGATTGAGATTTTCAACTTGCAAACATGTTTAGTCTCTTGACTCTGTACTAATTTTGCCATTAATTTGAAAATACTTATTAACATTCCTCAACCCTAATATTGTTAAGTATGTGTGTGTGTGTGCGTGTGCATGTGTGTGCGCACACGTGTATGTGTGTGAGTGCATATGTGCTAACTCCTTACATCGATAGTTCATAAAAACTAGCCTGCCTTAAACCATTGCATTCACATTAAAAGCAAAATTCTAGTGTATTGACTTCACTGAATCCAGAAAAAAAAAATACTTTAATAGTACTTTTTTTTTTTTTTGCCACAATAACCCATTTTGGCCTTCCAAATGTAGATTTATGACAAGTTATAATTATGAGTTGTTCATCTAAGGTCTTGAAGCTATTTAATAAAGAACAAGGACTTTACCCAAGGATTCAGATCCCCTGTTCATTGTTTCTTTTTCAACACCAAAATGTCATTCATCTCTTGGTTTCAGTGATATCCAACTACAAATTTATTAACTTCTGTTAAGATAAAATATATGTAAGTGAACTTGACATTGAGATACAGAAATATATCAACCAGACAAAATGATTGAGCAAACTGCGTATTATCTCTTTATAGAAAGGGAAGAAAATTTAATTCAAAGGTCATCCATCTTTGGTATACTTGCCGATAGATTAATTTACCTAATTCTTAATGGTGCTATCATTTATTAAAATTAGAGTGTATTCCTTTAGTACTATGATAGCAGAATTGGGTAAGGCAGATGATACTGTGAACATATTACACATACCTCATTTGATTCTGACCTTTAAAATAAAAACCAGATACCATTTTTGTCTCAATTTTAAAAATAAGGGAAGTGAAATTAAATTATTTTAGTTTAGACTAGTAATCCTAAATCTGGTTTTGTATGTAGTGAAATGATGAAGCTTGATTAAAGGGAAGTAAATAAGAATATAGGGAGAATCCCAGACACCGGTAAAGGTACTCTTACCTTTGAAGCAAACCACACAGAGCTATCTTTACTACGGGAAGCATATTAAGATCATTAGTGCATCACAGTGAGTACTGGGTATCTTCGTTTACACCTCCAGATCCTCTCTCCACTTTTCCCCTCCCTGCTTTGTGTCATGAGAGGTGAATCAGTATATGGTTTACATTAGTGAACTTCTTTGCCCTCTGCCTTTTCACTGGGTTCAACCGAGAGCATTAAGAGGATGAAGGAGAGTGAGGTCTAGAAATATATTCCTCCAGTTCATGCGTGCAGACAGGGGTCTGCCTGAGGCCCCTAGTGAGAGGGCAAAGCTTCAGCCATGCAGTCCTCTCCACACAGCAACCTCTGATTGTGCGCACCAGTCATTATTTTCTCTCCTTACTCTGTTGTGTCACTGCGGCCCATCAGACTCTATGCTGAGGGTGGGTGATGGTCCAGTGAGGCCTGAGAAAAGACCGGTAGAAAGCGATCAAGACACAGGTTTATGGGTGAAGTAACGTACAGGAAGGCCAGGAGCAGCCAACTGACAAAGCATTCCCTGCTGGGATCTGTGTGTAGCAAGTTCTTATAACCTAGCAACTTAGCCTAGCTACTCTTTGTAGCCTTCCCCCTCCTTACAGGGCCAGCATGACAAGGAGATCAAGGCCTACCATCTGGGCACTTTTTTTTTTTTTTTAAGATTTTATTTATTTATTTAAGAGAGAGAGCACAGAGGGAGAATGAAAAGGAGAAGCAGACTCCCTGCTGAGCAGAAAGCCTGATGCTGGGCTCCATCCCAGGACCCTGAGATAATGACCTGAGCCCAAGGCACACACTTGACTGAGCCACCCTGGCACCCTCGACGCTCTTCATTACAAAGGAGAGGCACTAGGTTGGTGACCCCTGGAGCCCCTGACCTTGGACACTGAACATACTACTCCACATATCCTGCTTGATGGGAATATGGAGGGAGGATGGGATCTCTACATTCTTAAGACAGAGACTAACAAGGGCATCAGGGTGTGTCTGCACAAACTAGTTATCCAGCACAGACCATACACCTGGCTTGAAGCCCACTGGGTTAATGACTTCCTCTTTTTACTGCTTTAACTCTTATAGATTCCTCTACCTTGAGCAGACCTGTGAGAATATTCATTTTCTTAAACGTTTCCTAAAACAACAATTTTTATTGTATACCAACCATGATCCTGAGTGATATACAGTAGAAGAAAGTTGAAAAAAGTGTTCTAAACTCCTTAAGGACAGAAAATTATGGGTTTTTTGTTGTTTGTTTTGTTTTGTTTTTTTGCTTGGAGGTCTCACCTATGTCTAGTACGCGACAAGAAATAAATATATTATCTTGCTGTTCAAAGTCACACCTCTAATTGGGATCTGCTTTGGTTTAGGTGGGATGCTTAAAACTTCAAAGGATAGAGAGTAAACCTGTTAAAATAAGTCCATTAAGATCATGATACCTTTATAATTTATAATACCTATATTTTATAATACCTATATTTTTATAATTTATAATACCTATATAATACCTATATTTATAATACCTATACATTGCAAGGTTAATATCTGACTTTATATAGGAATCATGCCCCTTTTTTAAGCAGGCCCTTTGCATCTTTTAATGCCTCCACTGTTCTAGGATAAGGCCTGCCATAAGATTAGAACATTTATCCGAACAATGTTTTATCCTATTACTACTCTAGAGTAGTAATGGAAATGTGTAATAATTCTCATGGGTGTTTTGAAATGAAATGTTATTGAAATTGGTATGTATTAGATTAGGGAAGTATAAGGTACAAGTTTCACATCTACGCCATCATTAAATTAATTAGCCATTTTTTAAATCATCTTTATATTTAGATATTCTTAAATGAAGTTAGGATTTTCAATTCAGTACATGTAAAATTACTTTTTTCCTTATTTCTGCTTATTTTTCCCATTTATGTTTTGAAAAACTGGTTAATTCAATTTTCCAAGATCAAGCATTTTTTTACTGATATACACTCAAAGAGAAATACTTCTTTAAACTCACAAATGAATATTTTAACCTTTCATGATGGGAATATTTATCAGGAATCTGACACGAGTTTTTAGAAACTTTGAATGGAAAATTGAAAACCTTTTATGATATAATCCTATCATAAGTGTGTATCAATAAAAAAATACCATTTCCAAGTAAAGCTGAGAAAAATGAAAAAATAGAGTAACCTAATTTCATTGACAAGTAGTCACACCCTTGGAAGTTTATTTTTCTTTAAATTTAATTCTATAAGAAATAACTCAAGTAAAAAATATATTCAGAGTCCCCCA
Source organism: Enhydra lutris kenyoni (assembly GCF_002288905.1). Lineage (NCBI taxonomy): Eukaryota > Metazoa > Chordata > Mammalia > Carnivora > Mustelidae > Enhydra > Enhydra lutris. The sequence goes on along the minus strand of NW_019154133.1, from coordinate 1,591,348 downwards.
AATCCAGCAATCCATAGGCTATGATAATGTGGAAAATATCTCATCACAGACATCTAAACATTCTGAATAAAATAGAACAAAAACTATTTTATTTTTTTTTTATTTATTTATTTTTTTAAAGATTTTATTTATTTATTTGACAGAGAGATCACAAGTAGGGAGAGAGGCAGGCAGAGAGAGAGGAGGAAGCAGGCTCCCTGCCGAGCAGAGAGCCCGATGCGGGGCTTGATCCCAGGACTCTGAGATCATGACCTGAGCTGAAGGCAGCGGCTTAACCCACTGAGCCACCCAGGTGCCCCAAAAAACTATTTTAAATGCATAGCTGAACTCAGAAAATATGAGATAAAGCTTCATGTCTCAGTAAGAAGAAAGATCTGACAACTAGACAAGCAGGCACTTTGTTTGAACCTGTGGCTAGATTGGATATGGGTTTGGGAGAAGGGAAAATGTTATCTATACCCATTGCACAAGGTACATATTTTCATAGTCATTCACATGAATTTGTAGTTTTTAACTTTTTTTTTAAATTTTTGAGATAATTATGAATTCACATGCAATATAATACAATGTCATAAGCAGGCTATTGCACTGATATAGTCAAGGCAGAGAATATCCATCACCATAAGGATCCCTCATGATGTCATTTAATTCATAAAGTCTCTTCTACCCTACTACCACCTATTCTTTAAAATGTGGTTACCACTAAATTATAATTCATTTCCATAATTTTGTCATTTCAAGACTGACTCTTAAATAAATTGAATCATATAGTTTCTAACCCTTTGGGATTGCTTTTAATTTAATTTAATTTATTTTACTTAATTCTTTGTAGACTCATCCAGGTTACTGCATGTATCAATAGTTTATTCATTTTTATTGTCAAAGAGTATTAGAATATATCATAGTTCATTAAATCATTATCCCATTAAAAGACAGTTGCACTGCTTTTAGTTTTTTGTTATTATGAATAAAGTGGCTATAAACATTCATGTACAGAGAGCTGGGTGAGCCTACGTCTTTAATTGTCCAGGAAAAATGACTAATAGTGTAACTATTGAATAGTATAGTGGTTGTGTGTTTAGTTTCATAAGAAAAAGACTATAGTTAACAATAAAGTACTGTGCACTTAAAAACTTGTTAAGTGGGTAGCTTTGGTGTGCCTGGGTGGCTCATTCAGTTGAGTGTCTGACTCTTGGTTTTGGCTCAGGTCATGATCTCATGGGTCCTGGGATCAGGGCCCCATGAGGCTCCATGCTCTGTGGGGAGTCTGTTTAAAGATTCCCTCTAGTCCAAATCACACATCAATCCTCTCTCTCTCTCTTTCAGATAAATAAATCTTTTTTTCTTTTTTTAAGGGTAGGTCACATGTTAAGTGTTCTTACTACAAAAAGAGCTAACAAAACTAACAAACAGACAAAAACCCAAAGAGATATAAGGAGACTTTTGGAGTGATGACGGTAACAAGAGTTCATACACACACCCAAACTCAGTGAATTATTTATATTAATTATGTGCATTTTGTTTTGCTTTGTTTTGTTTTAATATCATTGATACACAATGTTACATTAATTTCAGGTGTACATTTAGTGATTTGATTATTTTATAAATTAAGCTATGTTCACTGCAAGTGTAGTTAACATCTGTCCTATTACATCACTATTACAATGTCATTTACTGTATTCTTTATATTGCCTTTTATTCCCATTATTCACTCATTCCATAATTGGAGACCTGTATCTTTCACTCTCCTTCACCCATTTTGTTCATCCCCTCCCCCTCTCTTTTCTGGCAACCATCAGTTTGTTTTCTGTTTCTACAGGTCTGATTTCTACTTTTTTTCTTGTTTATTCTTTTTTTTAACTTTTTAAAAAATTTTTTTAGATTCTACTGATGAGTGGAATCATATGGTATTTGTCTTTCTCAGTCTAACTACAAAGTGGTAATCAAAATAGTATGGTACTGGCACAAAAATAACTCAGATCAATGGAATAGAATAGAAATCTTAGATGTAAACCCAAGATTATGTTGTCAATCTACAATAAAGGAGGCAAGAATATACAATGGGAAAAGACAGTCTTTTCATTAAATGGTGCTGGGGAAACTGGACAGCTACATGATCTCAGGGTTATGAGATCAAGCTCTGCACTGGGTGTGGAGACTGCTTAAGATTCTCTCTCTCCCTCTCTTTAGGGCCCTCCCTCCCTACTCCCTCAAGAAAAAAAAAAAAAAAAGGGCAGAAGATCTGAACCAATATTTTTCCCAAAAAAGACATGTGAAATGACCAACATGTACCTGAACTATGTTCTACATCATTAATCATCTGGGAAATGTAATCAAAACCACAATGAAATAACGGTATCACATTCTAGAATGGCTAGAATCAAAAAGACAAAAAAGCAACAAGTTGGTGAGGATGTGGAGAAAAAGGAACCCTCTTGCACTGCTGGTGGGAATGTATAGTGGTAAAGCCACTGTGGAAAACAGAAATACCTGTTGATCCAATAATTCCACTATTAAGTATTTATGCAGGGAAAACAAAAACATTAACTCAAAAAGATGTATATTTTTGCAGCATTTTTTACAACAGCCAAGGCATGGAAGCAACCTAAGTATCCATCAGTACATGAGTGGGCAAGTAAGATGTGGTATATATACATAATGGAATATTACACCACGATTAGGAAGGATGAGATCAAGCCATTTGAGAAACATGAATAGACCTAGAGAGAATTATGCTAAGTGAAATATGTCAGATGTACAGGTTTTTTTTTTTTTTTTTTTTTTTTGGTTAAGCAATTATACCTCAATAAAGCTGGGGATAAAAAGAAAGATAGAAATTGCTAAGCTGTTTGTCCAGAGTGGCTCCACTGTGTTTCATACACATACCAGAAACACTTTAGTAAACTAGTTTTGTTGCATGTTTGCCATCATTTGCTGTTATCACTATTTCTTTATATTAGCCATCTGGATAGGTGTGCAGTGATGGTTCATTATGGCTTTAATTTGTATGCTTAACCTCTTTTCATGGGTTAATTTTCCATCCAGAGGTCTTCTTCAGAGAAATATCTTTTCATGTCTTTTGTCCACCTGAAAGGAATATTTTTTTCTTTTTTCTCTTCCTTCTTTTGATATATATTTTTTTAATATAGTTGACACACAATGTTACATTAGTTTTGGGTCTAAAACATATGGATTTAACTTCTCTATATGTTATGTCATGATCACCACAAATGGAGATACCATCTGAGATTGTAGAGCTTTATATGTTCTGAGTGCTCATCCTATGTCAGATATATGTTTTGCAAAAATTTCCTTCTTTCACTGTTTGATTTTTCTTTTCATCCTCTTAATAGGGTCTTTCACAGAGCAAAAGGTTTAATATTATGAAATTCAATTTATCAACTTTTTTATCTTTTATAGATCATGCCTTTGGTGTCAAATAGAATTCTTTACCTGGCTCTGGATTCCAAATATTTTCTTTATCTCTTTTTATTGTTTGCTTTTAAAAACATTTATAGTTTTATGTTTTATATTTAAGTCCATGATCTACTTTGTGTTATAGCATTTTTAGTCATTGCTCTATGTATCTAGTAACCCAGGAGGGATGGAAGTTATGATTTTCCATTCTGTCTCTGTTCACACCTAAGGGGACGGGGTCCTTGTCAATCCTGGGTAGAAGTGAAACTTTTGGCTTCTCACAGGTTCACCACTGATTTGAACACATACACACAAACACTATGTGTTTGTATTTATAATAACTAAAAAGATAAATAAAATGAAACTCTAATAAATAATATTTTATTTTCAAAAAGTGTTCTTTTTTTTAAAAGAGCGAAATAAATTATCTAGAAATAAAGACCACCTCATTGAAATTTGAGATACCACCACAGATGCTGTAAACTGCAATTTAGAGTAAGCTAAAGAGAGATTATATATTCTAAATGATAAAGCTGAGGTAAATATCCAGAACTGATTATAGGAAAATAAGGAGATAGAAAATAATCAAAAAAGAGGTTAAGAGTGTTGGGGTCCATTATCAAAGGAACAAGACTGAGACAAAGTGGAAGTTATGCAGAGTTTTATTCTATCCCAAGCATTAGAAGTCAGACTGACTGGCCAGGGCCATCTCTGAAGAGAGCGACCCTGTTGTGATCTCACAGTGGTTTTATAGGGCATAACTGCAGACCCAAGGTACGTGGCTTCTACTGTTAAGGTGTTTACTCCTGGAATCAATACCCAGAACCGATACCAGGAACTACTGGGGTGTTTATTCCCGGAATGAAGTCTGTGGATGTAAACAATATGGCTACCTAGGCAATATGGAGTCGCTCTGGCTAAGCAGGCCCTAATAGTTAAACAGGTTTTAACATTAAATCAGCCCTAACATTCCCCCCCTTTTTTTTGGAGATTAGTCAATTCCTTGATTTTTCAGCCAGTTTTATGTCTTCCTGTTATAAGGGGTTATATTGAGTTTGTAGGACTAACATTTTTATTGCCCCAATTTTTTTTTTTTTTTTTTTTTTTTTTTTACAAATGTCATTAGGATGTTAATACCCAGAAGCAGTATTTCTCTCCCAGGGCCATGCAGAGCCCCTTCTTTTTTAGGAATAGTATGTTAAGTCCTCCTTTATTAAAGCTGTGGTTCCTATTGTTGTGGACCCTGTTATCCCTGCCACAACTAGTGCTGGAATTAGGATGGGAACCACACGCTTTGTCCGTTTTATTCCTGCAGTAAGATGTCTCTCGGGTCCTCCATAGGTTGACAGTAAATGGTCCCTTCCAACAAGGCTTCAAGTCTCCCACTTGGTGGCGGCGTATCCAAACCAAGTCTCCGGGTTGGTAAGGATGCGGTTTTATTTCCTTCTCCATCTCAGTGTAGGCAGCTCGGATCTCTGTGTGCACTCTTTTTAAGACAGACTGTAGGCCTGCAGTGAATGGAGTACAGACTGATCAGTCATTTCTGCTAGGGCAACCTCTTGTAGCCATGGGTAGAGTGGAGGGGGGTCTCCTGAACATTATTTTAAATGGGGTAACCTTGTTTAAGTAGGATGTACATTGCACCCTAAGGAGGGTGAAGGGAAGAAGATCCACCTATCCACCACGAGTCTTTAAAATTAACTTTGTCAAGGCTTCTTTAAGAGTCTGGTTTATTTTTTCTACTTGTCTGGATTTTGGGTCGGCAGGCACAGTGTAGTTTTTAATTAGTGCCCATGGCCTTGGCCAGTGCCTGTGAGACTGAACTCACAAATGCAGGGCCATTGTCTGACCCGATTATGAGAGGCAACCCAAACCTAGGAATTATTTTCTCTTGTAGCTTTTTGGCTACTATTCCTGCCATCTCATGTGTGGCAGAAAAAGCCTCTACCCAGCCTGAAAAGGTATCCACAAAAGCTAACATATACTTGTGTTCATATTTTCCCGGTTTCATCTCTGGAAAATCCATTTCCCAATAAATTCCTGGTTCCTTACCTCTTTCTCTTTTCCCTCTTCTCATTTTAGTTCCTCCCGCATTGACCGTCTGACATTGAGTACATCTATCAACCACATCCTGAGCCATACACCCTAATTTAGAAACCTAGAACTGCTTGCCCATAAGCTCCTTAAGCTTGTGTGTCCCCAAATAAGTGCCCTGATGTATTTGGCTTACTAATTTTTTCCTAGTCTTCGAGGAAGAATTAACTTTCCTGTTCTTGTCTTAGCCCAATCCCCTTCATAGTCTAATTTAGTCCATTTCTGTAAATATACTTGCATCCTTGACCAGGAGGGCTGTGGCAGCAATTATGCAGAGGCAAGGGGGGAAACCAGACACTACTAGATCTAGTTTTTGCTAAGATAGGCTACTGGCCTTTGCCAAGGCCCCAGAGTCTGAGTCAAAACTCCTTTGGCTATCCCTGTCTTTTCATCCACATACAAGTGGAAGGACTTGGTAACATCTGGGATGGCCAATGCTGGGGCACTAAGTAAGGCTGTTTGTAATTCCCAAAATGCTCCTTCTGCCTCAGCTGTCCATTCTATCATAGTGAGTCCTCCCTTAGTACGTAGAAAGATCAGGCACTCTCCACAAACCGTGGTATCCACAGCCTACAGTAGCCCACCATCCCAAGAAACTCCCTCACTTGTCGGGGCAAGGTGGAGCTGGGGTTTCGGGTGATCACCTGTTTCCTAGACTCAGACAGTGAACGCAGTCCTTTATGGAGATCAAAGCCTAAATAAGTGGTGTGGCTCTGACAAAGCTGTGCTTTCATTGCTGACACCCGATACCGTTTTTCCTGCAGAGTCTGTAAGAGAGCTCTCGTCCCCTACAAGCATGACTCATAGTCCTCAGCGGCTATCTCTGCTATTCCCACTAACCCAGTCAGATTCTTCCTTCAAATCCTTCAATTTTCTGAAGTTCCCTCCTTATATCTGGGGCTGACTGACTGACAAAAGCAAGATCATCTAAACGAGCTATTGTGCAATTTCTCTGACGTTTACCTCAAGTTGTCTAGCTTAGGTAAACAAACATTTAAAGACAACAAAATCTAGAACTTAATATCCACAAAGGTGTGTTACTGAAACATATTTTTTTCCACTAGAATAACCCTCATTTCCAGAGATAGACAAATCAGGACTAATTTATTTGAAAAACAAGTCCAGTTTTAACAAACTTGGCCTAATTATTTACATAAGCTCAGCAAGAACAGTGAGTGATCATATAGATCTTTTAGAATCTGCTTTGCTGGAACTTTTTATAAGGAATCTCTAGGTTGAATTTGTAATAGCCTCTCCAGGCCAGAAACCAAGCCATATACTTGTCATCAGACATGCTTGCAATACCATTCAGTTTGGGCGAATTCCTCTTCCTGGGTCCCCAATGTATCTTGAGGTTCCTGCACCTGCCAGGAAGTAACATTCTTTATTCACCTGGTGAGGCTGCTGGGAACTCTGTAAGCAAGGTATCAGGCCAACAGTTTTAAGGGGCTTTACAGCTCCAGGTTTTATAAAGTCAACCTTAGTTCCTTTAAGCTGTCTGGTCATATCTGAGTCTTTTTCAAATATGACATTCCAGTCAAAGCCTTAGTAAAATGACCAGTGTTTCCACTGGTGTCCTGTTACAAGGAGAACAGATTCTTATTGAACTTATGCAAATGACTGATTGTCGTGGAAGAAAGAATATTTACTGAGACCTTTTGAGTTTTAGAGCATTCAGATAGAAAAGTTGAATGCCTTGATTTGTTTATAAGTGAATATTTTTACATTTTTTGTAAGTTACAGATAACTTAAGAAAAGTTTCCCTAGTCTGGAAGAGTAAACATTACAGAACCAGTAATGTTTAAAATAAGACAAAACATTAAGAGACATAACATTACAATCTTTCAGTTCATCTAGTCCCATCTTACTAATTCTGGTTTAGTTCAAATTCAACTCTTACTTCTGGAAATTCTTACCCATTTCAGTTCCAGGATTTCAACATATCAAAGACCTGTATTTGTCCTGAAAGTCTCCCATATGAATTTTCTTTAGGCAGAATTCATTTTATAGGAGAATTAAAACAATTACAAATGACAAAAACTCAGAATAGATATGATTAATATCAAGTGATGACCCTATCAAAACATTAAAACTTTAGGAAATGTATAGAACTTCTAGAGTAGTTACAGCATATACCCAAATGTAACCCAAGGTTTATCATTGGTTTAGCAACACTCTGAGTAACTTAGCATATCAAGGGAAAGCCTTATGAATCAAAGAGATCTCATTTACAATTCTGAGCGGGTGAAGAAAAAACCATTTACATTTCCTTAGAAACATCTCAATCTCTAATAAAGACTAAATATTAACCAATTGTGAACTGTTACAACGGAATTCTTAGAAGGCAAATTTATGAATCAGTTAAGCACAAAACATGTTTACTGTAAGGACCTATTTAGCCAGAGTGCTTCCATCCAGGTTAAACAATAACCTTGTTGTTTAACCCTTAAACTGTCCCTGCCCCCCTTCCCCCAGGGGACTTACTTAAAAACAAGTCATGGAAACCAGTCCCAGGTAACAAAGCCCAAATACCAGGGTGGGTCAGGCCAGGTGGAGACATCCGATCAGTGGGGGGACACATACTGTCTCCCTAGTTACCAAGGAGTATGGGCCCTGCCCTCTGAGCACCTTTTGGGTGCCAATTCTGACCAAGGTGATAGGCTGGTTCAAATAACTTTTAGGGTAGATTGTAATTCAGTTGGTCACTTATGTGTGACCTAACATGACTGTGCAGCTCTCTCTGTGTGTTACAATTTCATTGGCCACCTGTGCGTGGCCAGGCCCAACCACATGACCTTTGCCCTTAAAAGCTAGTCTGTGAAGCAGAGAGAGGTCGCCCTCTCTGTAAGAGGCACAGCCCCGAACATTCGGTCTGATTCTTGATGCTTGGCATGGAATAAAGCTTTGCTTGACCTTTGCTTTATATCAGTCTTGCTCATTTAATCATGGACCCATTATTGGGGGACCTAATATTTACCAACAGATTTCAAAAGCACAAACCTAGTTCCAGCAACCAATGCTTTAGCATTTTATCCCATTTGGTTAAGACCTAGATGTCCAACAAATTTAATTCCATTTGTCATCCAAACAAAACTTTAAAGTTTCTGGTTACCAAAGACTTTAACAGCTACTTTAACAATTACCCATTAAAACTTTGAGACAGACAATTAATCATCAGTTCAGTTATTTCTTTGCTAACAGATTTTAACAAATAACATGAGCTTATTTGACCTTTAGTAAACTTTGTTTAAAGTTTCACTTTTACTGCTGTTAACTTTAAAGACATGTCTATCTTAATTAAACCAATAAACTTAACTTAGTTCAAATACTGATTTACATTTCACCTGGACCCACTCCATTTTTAATGTTTACTTGAGACACAGGTGGGAAGATCTGGAGTGGGGGGATGTTAGGTCCAGGGGCTGCTCTTCTTGCTCCTTGACAGTGAAGAGAGAAGGAACAGTGGTGCAGGAAGCACCGAGGATGGTCTAGAGGCCAGTTATGCAGACTGTACCCAAGCTGGTGCAGAAACAGAAGGGGGAGACAGAAGAACAAAGTGCTGCCAGAAGGCAGAGAAAGGATTCCCAGTTTTAGAGAGTTTTCCTGGGTAAACCTTGTCACCCAACTGGGTGGTTTTACCTTGAAAATCCTTGAAATGCTAGAGAACAAGACTTAGGGGTGTCACAGGTCCCTTACTGCTCCATTTTTTCAAACACAACAAACAACACAGCAGACAACAAAAAGACAAGACAAAGACAACTGCAGACCCAGTGGCCCTTTCTCGACCAGATATCAAGTCTAAGGGTGTGCAAGATGTAATCCTAACTCAAAAACATACAACCTGCCACTGGTGGGGATTTTCCCAGTCCCCTCGCTGCCTAGGGGGACTCGAACCCCTGATGACTGCCTAGGGGGACTCAAACCCCCAGTGACTGCCTAGGGGGACTCAAACCCCCTGACCGCCTAGGGGGACTTGAACCCCCTGACCGCCTGGTAGGTCCCTTGACTGCCTAGGAGGACTCAAACCCCCTGGTGATCTACCAGAGGAGAGATGGGGCATCCCCGCAACCACTCCAGCCCTGGGGAGCAATACTGCGTCCAGTTTCTCCCCAGTGGGCTATACCCTGGAGCTCTGCAACCAGATAGACAGACAGACAGGATCTTGAAGGATGGAGTCTCAAGATCTTACCTCCAGAGGCTTTTCCCAGAAATTCTGATGCTGGCTCAGTTCTCATCATTTGATCACAGATGTGCCCCCAGAATGTTGGGGTCCATTATCAAAGGAATGAAACTGAGACAAATTGAAAGTTATGCAAAGCTTTATTCTATGCCAAGCATTAGAAGTCAGACTGACTGGCCAGGGGAATGAGACTGAGACAAAGTGAAAGTTATGCAGAGTTTTATTCTATGCCAAGCATTAGAAGTTAGAAGGACCAGCCAGGGGTGTCTCCGAAGAGAGCGACCCTGTCCTGATCTCACAGTGGTTTTATAGGGCATAACCACAGACCCAAGTTACGTGGCTTCTATTGTTAAGGCATTTACTCTTGGAATCGATAGCCGGAACCGATACCAGGAGCTACTGGGGCGTTTATTCCTGGAATGAAGTCTGTGGATGTAAACAACAATATGGCTACCTAGGCAATATGGAGTTGCTCTGGCTAAGCAGGCCTTAATAGTTAAACGGGTTTTAACATTAAATTGGCCCTAACAAAGGGATTATATAAAATGAAATTAAAAGATTAATTATGACTAACAGTATTTCAAAAGACAGACAAGAATAGAAATATTAGAACTGAGCAACATTCAGAAGATAAGGACAATATATTTGGTCTTAATAAAAGTCTTAAATGAGATTTGTGAAGCACAAATCTTGAAGAACAAAAATAAGAAGCAATCACACTTGGGAGCAGTCCAATGAAATTGGAGAAAGTGAACCAGAAAACAGAACAAGAATGTACTTGATCCAGATTTGTAGTTGACTTGGTGTATATGCACTTAAAAAATATGGTAAATGGAGTTCATGTCCAAATAGAGATTCAAAGGGGTACATGCACCACAATGTTCATAAGCTTTATCAACAATAGCCAAACTATTGAGATAGCCCCAATACATCAACTGACAGATAGATAAAGAAGAGATGGTATATGTACAATGAACTATTACTTAGCCATTAAAAAGAATGAAATCTTGCCATTTGCAATGACATGGATGGAGCTAGAGTGTATTATGCTGAGCGAAATAAGTTAATCAGAGACAGATACCCTATGATTTCACTCATTTGTAGAATTTAAGAAACAAAACAGATGAACATTTGGGAAGGGGAAAAAAAGAGCAAGAGAAACAAACTGTAAAACATTTTTAATGGTAGAGAACAAACAAAGGACTGATGGAGGGAGGTGGGTGAAGGATGGGATGAATGGGTGATGGGGATTAAGGAGGGCACTTGTGATGAGCACTGAGTGTTATATGTAAGTGATGAATCACTGAATTCTACTCCTGAAGCCAATATTGCACTGTATGTTAACTAAAACTTAAATACAAAATTTTAAACACTTATTTATTTATTTTAGCTAGAGAGAGAGCAAGAGTGGGTGAGGCAGATGGAGAGGGAGAACGAACCTCAGGCAGACTGCGATGAGCCAGAGACTGATGCAGGGCTCTATCTCATGACCAAGAGATCATGACCTGAGCCAAAGCCAGGAGTTGGACACTTAACTGACTGCACCACCCAGGCACTCCTTAAATAAAATCTTTTTAAAATCCACTTAGATATATGACGATTAGTTTTCCACATTTCAAATAAAATAGAAAAAATACATTCTATGAAACAGATGTCAGTGTTCATGTATGCCCTGGTTCTCCTTTTTTCTGTGACTATGGAGATATAAAATTCTCTGTTCCTCAAAATTTTGGTGTGGCTGTATGTTTTTCAGGACAATGAAATAGAAGCAGACATAATATTTCACATGTCATAGTATAAGCATCTAATTTCAAGTTCTCTACTATCTTTTTTTAGATTTTATTTATTTGAGAGAGCACATACTCATGCACAAATGGAAAAATGGGCAAAGGGAGAGGGAGAAGCAGACTCCCTAATGAGCAGAGAGCATGACGTGGCTCAATCCCAGGACCCTGAGATCATGAACTGAGTGGAAGGCAGATGCTTACTGAATGAGCTACCCAGGAGCCCAAGTTCTCTACTATGTACCCACTGTTCTCCTGCCCTAGTGATGGTAGAAGTACATGTTAATATGGAGGCTCCAAATGATTAAGCAGCCTTTGATTCAAAGGTGACACATGGAGGGTAACAGCTCTGGAGAATGACTGTGATGCACAGATGCTGGCAGTGAGTGAGAAACATACGAGTGATGTAAAGAGCCACTGTTCAATTGCTCGGTTATAGGGTAGTTCTATTTTTAACTTTCTGAGTAACCTCTATACTGTTTTCCAGAGTGGATGCACCAGTCTGCATTCCCACCAATGGTATAAGAAGATTCCCCTTTTTCTGCATCCTTGCCAACATCTGTTTTTTCCTGTGTTGTTTTAGCCATTCTGACTGGTGTGAAGAGATACCTCATTGTGATTTTAATTTTTATTTCCCTGGTGTTGAGTGATATGGAGCATCTTTTCATGAGTCTGTTAGCCATATGGATGTCTTTTTTGGAAAAGTGTGTATTCACATTTTCTACCCATTTCTTAACTGGGTTATTTGATTTTTGGGTGTTCAGTCTTATAAGTTCTTTATAGATTTTGGATACTAACCCTTTATCAGAAGAGTCATTTGCAAATATCTTCTCCCAATCTGTAGACTGTCTTTTAGTTTTGTTGATTGTTTCTTTCTCTGTGCAGAAGCCTTTTATCTCAATGAAGTCCCAGTAGTTCCTTATTGCTTTTGTTTCCTTTGCTTCTGGCAATGTGTCCAGTAAGAAGTTGCTGTGGCTGATGTCAAAGAGGTTACTTCATGTGTTCTCCTCCAGGATTTTGATGGTTTCCTGTCTCACATGTAGGTCTTTCATCCTCTTTAAATTTATTATTGCATATGGTGTAAGGAAATGGCCCAGTTTCATTCTTCTGCATGTAGCTGTCCAATTTTCTCAACACCATTTGTTGAAGAAACTGTCTTTTTTCCATTGGGTATTCTTTCCTGCTTTGTAAAAGATTAGTTGACCTTACAGTTTTGGATCCATTTCTGGATTTTCTTTTCTGTTCTGTTGATCTATGTGTCTGCTTTTATGCCAATACCATACTGTCTTAATAACTACAGCTTTATAATATGGCTTGAAATCTGGAATTGTGATATCTCCACTTTTTCTTTCTTTTTCACAATTGCTTTGGCTTTTCTAGATCTTTTGTGGTGCTGTACAAATTTTGGGATTGTTTTTTCTAGCTCTGTGAAAAATGCTTGTGGTATTTTCATAGGAATTGCATTAAAAATGTAGATTGCCTTGGGTATGATAGACAATTTTAACAAAGTTTATTCTTCCAATCCCTGAGCATGGAATGCTTTTCTGTTTCTTTGTGTCCTCTTCAATTTTTTTCATAAGCATTCTATAGTTTTAAGTGGATTTTTTAAAACAACAATTCCTCCTAGTACAAGTTGAGTCCTTTTAAATGTCATGCTAATGCTTTGCTTCAGCTCACCAAAAATGTTTTCTAATAATTAGTTTATTCATTATCCTCTGTCTGCCATTTTAGTTTTTTTGGGTATTATAACTTTATTTTTTTTTTAATATTTATTTATTTATTTATTTGACACAGAGAGAGAGAGATCACAAATAGGCAGAGAGGCAAGCAGAGAGAGGGAGAAGCAGGCTCCCGGCTAAGCAGAGAGCCCAGTGCAGGGCCAATGACCTGAGCCAAAGGCAGAGGGTTAATACTCTGAGCCACCTAGGCACCCTGTATTATTATTTTAATATTAGATCTGTTAGATCTGTCTTCAATACCCTCTCTTTCCTTGCATAATTCTATATCTCAAAGATTTTGTACTATGAATTATATTTTTCTATTTACTTTTTTAAAAAGATTATATTTATTTATTTTGGAAAAGAAAGGGAGGGAATGCAAGTGGGGAAAAGGAGAGGGATAAGCATACTCTGCTGAGTGTAAAGCCTGATAAGGGGCTTAATCTCAGGATCTTGAGATCATGACCTGAACCGAAATCAAGAATCAGAAGCTAAACTGACTGAGCCATCCAGGTGGCCTCTAATTTTCTAAGCTACTGATTATGGAGGAGGAAAGTAATTACCAGCAGGATCTAGTTTGCTAAATGAGAGAGAATTACTCTGCTTAAACTACTCTTTTTTTGGAGATTTGTGTTAAGGACAGATGAATCAATTACAGTTTTAGCCTCCATCATTCTCCTGATAACTGCTAAATTTCACTATTTTATGTACCAGCCAAATAGCCAAATGGATGATGCAGAAGGACAAGAACTCCTGCATTTTATGACCTTTCACAACACAATTCCACTTCTATTTTTATATCTTTGTATGTCTACACCTAACACAAGGGAGTGTGGAAAGTATTATTTCTAACCAATATACATGTGTCCAACTACACACTGTAGTTTTTTATTCTTTTATATGCCAGGAAAAGGGAGTGGGTATTAGGAAGATCTAGCACAATTTCTGCTATAATATGTTTGGAAGATTAAATCCCAAGGGGATTATTTTATTTGTCTAGTAGTCTTAAATAAAATTATATTTTCTAATATAAAATTTCACTATTGCTGAATCATGAAATTTAGTTTAAAAATGAATGCATAAAATGTACACTAAATTAGTAATAATAATTACAAATTACATTAATCTGTAATATGCACTGTGTTATCTGTTATCTAAAACTTAAATGGATTGAATATGGTACCAAGAATAGTAATTGTTCTCCTTTGCAAAATATTAAAGAATAATTAATTCCAGAAACATACTTTTGGCTCTATTGCTGTTGTCTGTGTATTTTCTATTTTATTAGATTTCAACCACAAAAAAAGTCACACATCTAATACAATAGTATTTTTGTTGGTTTTGAGTCTCTCTTCCTGTAAAAATATTTTCACTCTTGTGTGAAAGTCCTTTAGTTATGTATGTTTGTGAGACAGATTATAGATTACTCAAGAATACAAATGAAAATAAATAAAATTACTTATGCTTTTATGATCTATGAATAGGAGGAACATACTATGATTAGGGAGAGCATAAATTTTGGAATCAGCCAGACCTAAGTTTGAAATAAAGTTCTGTATATACTGTGTCCACATGACCGCCTTACGCCTTAACTTCATTGTCTGTAAAATGAGGCTAATAAAAATTACCTCACTGATTATTATAATAATTAAATGATATAATGTATGTAAAACACCTAACACAATGATTGGGCTGTCACCTCCTCCCAAATTATATGGCAAAACAGATCAAAGTAAGGAATATTTACTTTGGTATTCTAGGTCAAATATCAAGTGGGAACAATATCATTGTTGACTTCTTTCTGAAGACATGGTTAAAAGAATAAGTAACTCAGCTTTATGGTAAAACATCCATACATTCACAGGCATCTAATAACTTACCTCACATAAAAACAGCACATGCATCAACATCCAAATATATATTTATATAAGTCTAATCTAAATTTAGGCCCTCCACCAATCTAATCTCCTGAAAGTTGGAAGATGAAATGTTAAAATTGCAATGATTCTTATCTCTTCTTTCACCTCAGAATTATCCATGTCCTTAAAAAGAGATAATGGACTCTTGCTTCTGGCTAAGATGGATTAATAAGGACTGGATATACCCTCTTCTCTGAAACAGCCAAGAAACAAAATACATGAAACAATGTTTTTCAAGACATTGGAATGATTGAAAATCAGTAATTCCCAAAAGATAGGAAACAAGTAAGAGGATCACTATGACCGTCACTCCTTACTGCCTTGAGAGGGGCTCCAGTCCATGACAAGGGAGGCCAAACCAAGCAGAGCATGGCCAACTCCCTGATTGAGGAGACAGGGCAGAAAGTCTGAAGAAACTAACCTGGCTAGACTTCACAGGGTATGTTATGGGTAGGAGAAAACAAGCAGAGAAAACTCTGACATTTACAAAGCTACCTACCCATCTCCCTCCAAATCAAGTGGGGAAATTAGAGAAGGCTGGGGAAAACATACCTGAAAGGATGCTTGGTGTTCACACTGGGTTGGAAAATTGCCTCTTCCCACCAACCAGACTGGAAAATCTCATGTTTCACAGGGCATTATCTGCAGCATGCAGAATGAAAATAATGAGCCCTAGGCTGATTACTACTCTAGTCCTGCCTCTACCAACTCCACCCCCCCACCCAACAAATTTAAAAAAGGAAGATGCAAAAGGATAAGCCTATTTCTAAGTAACTTAAAAATATTCCAATACAAATTCAAGACTACTTAGAAAGGATTGAAAATAAGATAACAAAAAAGGGTAAAATTCTCAAACTCTGTAATCCAATGGAAAAAAATGGCAAGGCATGCAAAGATAAGGAAAAATAGAACCCATAATGAGGAACAAATTTAATCAATCCAGCACCAACCCAGAATTGACACAGAATTTAGACTTAACAGAAAAAAGCATTAAAATAATTTTTATCACTATATTTTACATGTTCGTAATAGTAGAAGTATGGAAGAGAGCAAAAAGTGCAAGTCATGTTTACATCTAAAAACGACAATTTATGTGGTAAAGCATATGCTGGGTAGGATTAACAGTGGATTAGGTATTTTAAGGATTAATAACCTTGAACAAACTTCTAATTAATTTACAGATCAAAAAGTTAGTCATAAAAGTAACTGAAGGAAAATGAAACACGCAAATTAATCAAATGTAAAAGAAATACTCAGAGGAAACACAAAGCTTTGAATGAATCTATTAAAAAGGAAGAAAGGCCCCAAATCAATAAACAAACATCCTCCTTAAGAACTGTGAAGAGAAGAGCAAAGTAAAACCAAAGCAAGCAGACAGAAGAAAACAATAAGGAGTTAAAAAAAAAGATAAAAACCAGGATGCCTGGGTGGCTCAGAAAGTTAATCGTTTGCCTTTGGCTCGGCTAGGATCATGGTTCCAGGGTCCTAGGATCAAGCCCCACATTGTGCTCTCTGCTTGGCAGGGAGCCTGCTTCTCCCTCTCCCTCTGCCTGCTACTCCTCCTGCTTGGCACTCTCTCTCTCTCTCTCTCTCTGTCAAATAAATAAATAATATCTTTAAAAAAATAAAAAATAAAAATAAAAACCAGAAAAATAATAAACCACAATGAAACTAAGCTTTTATTCTTGAAATGATCAACAAATTCAATAATCTTTTAGCTAGAATGATCAAGGGGGAAAAAAAAAAGAATGACATATTTTGAAAACATGGAAGGAGAGAACATCACTAGCTAATTTATAGTAATTAAAATATTTATGAGGGAAGATTATGAGCAAATTTATACCAAGTAGATGATTTAACCAAAGTAGAAAAATTCCTAGAAAGATACAAATTATTAAAACTGATTAAAAATGAATCAGAAATCTACATAGACTTATAAAAAGTAGAGGAATTGATTATTAATTTAAAATGTTTCAACAAATAAAAGCCTGGGCCTAGGTGGATTCATTGTGAATTTAATAAGGAAATGATACAGATTGTACACAAATATGTTCAGAAAATATAGAAGCAGTAAATACTTCTCATCTTAGTTCAGGCTGCCAAAACAGAATACCATAGACCACGTGGCTTAAACAACAAACCATAATATAACCATTATATTGGGGATTAGAATTTCCACGTGTGATGTTTAGGAGGACTCAAACATTCAGTCCATAACGACATCTTATTCTATGAGTCGTATTGCTCTGGTATCAAAACCAGAAAAAGTCATCTCAGGAAACAAAAATTACAAATGAATATCAATCATGGATATAGATATAAAAATCCTTAACAAAATATTAGTGCACTGAAAATAGGTATTTATAAAAACTATTATATATTTCTTACAGAATTTCCAATTATATAGATTTATACCCACACCCTATCCAGGAGCTTGGCACTTCCAAATTTCTCTCCCTTGACTTTGTGACATACTTTCAAAGACTAGAGTAAGAAAAGGAAAAAATGGCAACCTTGCAGTGTAGAAAACTAGGAAACTACATTAAAGAAGTGGTGGTGGTTAACATAATCATAGGTGTGTGTGTGTGTGTGTGTGTGTGTGTGTATGTGTGTAATATCTATATCACGTGCCCTCTGATATACAACAAGGTACAAATCCAAGGTTATTTGAGGGCACCTGGGTGGCTCAGTTGGTTTAGCAATTGTCTTTGGCTCAGGTCATGATCCTGGAGTCCCAGGATCAAGTCCAGCATCAGGCTCCCTGCTTAGCAAGGAGTCTGCTTCTCCCTCTGAACCTCTCCCCTCGCATGCTTTCTCTCAAATGAATGAATAAATAAATAAATAAATAAATCTTTAAAAGAAGAAGGAAGAAGAAGAAGAAGAAGAAGAAGGAAGAGGAGGAGGAGGAGTAGAAGAAGAAGGGTATCTGACATTACATAAAACACCAGGTAATAATCAGCTTTTATAGCATTTTACCTGGCTGATCACTTAGCTGGATTAGCCATTACAGGCTACCTTCTGCTACCTTCTGTAACTTCAGAAGTGTCAACAGGCTAACACAAAAGGTATTAATTTATATTCCAGAAAGTTCTATCATTACAGAGTTGTTTTCCTAGCAGCTCTTCTCTAAGAACTCAGGCTCTATTGATCTCATGGTACTGTCATCTGTCATGAATCTTTTCAGATTTTTGCAGAAGTGAAGGGAAGAATAAGAGTCTTAAGACCAGCAATTACATGTTTATTTAAAAAAAAAAGTCACTTCTGCCTCCAACCCATTGGCGCCATATACCTGCAATAGGGAGAGTAAAAGTTTTCTTGTTGTAAAGTGTATCCAACCCATAAAAGGAGGATACCTTTATGTGCTTGAGCACTAGAAGTATATACTAAAAATACCCTTAAAATTTTGTAAGATTAGGGGTGTCTGGGTGGCTCAGTTGGTTAAGCATCTGCCTTTGGCTCAGGTTGTGATCCCAGGGTTCTGGATTGAGTCCTGCATCAGGCTACCTGCTCAGCAGGGAGCCTGCTTCTCCCTCTCCTTCTGTCCCTCATCCCTGCTCCTGCTCTCTCTTACTCTCCCTCTCAAATAACTAAATAAATCTTTTAAAAAATTTTGTAGGATTATAACCAAATCCAAATAAAATGTGTTTGCTATTTGTTTGTATTGTAGAAACATTTTATGGCCAGTGTCCTAAAGGTTTCCTCTCCATACAGTTGTTTTAGCACCATCCATAGGTTGAGTTGTTTTTCATTCATTTGTTTGTTTGTTTTAAAGATTTTGTTTATTTATTTGACAGACAGAGATCACAAGTAGGCAGAGAGGCAGGGGGAAGCAGGCTCCCTGCTTAGCAGAGAGCCCGAAGCGGTGCTTGATTCCAGGACCCTGGGATCATGACCTGAGCTGAAGGCAGAGGCTTTAACCCACTGAGCCATCCAGGCGCCCCCATAGGTTGAGTTTAAACAGTTGTCTAAGGATATTCTTGTTCTTAGGGGGAGGTATTTAGCTTTTGGGAATCCCTCTGGGATTCTGTATCAAACCAACTTCATTTATGTCTTGATTATTTGTTTGTTTGTTAATCTGGCCCTGATTTCACATATCATTTTTTTTTTTGGATTTGTATTTCCATCTTATTCTTACACTCATTATTAAATTTCCATTGAAAAAAATATGTTATGCACACACAATAACAATCTGGGATATATCGTGAGATAAATATTTAAAATAATTTTGAAAGCATAAAGACCTAGCAATAAAATTGAATGAGAATTGTGAAGCAATTTGGGGGAGGGAAAGCTTTAAAGTTCTTTGGCAAGAAATTAAATAAAACATAAATAAATGTAAAAACATAGCCACTTATTCAATAAGTAGAAAAGACATTATGAAACAGCAATTTGTCCTTATATTGATCAATATATTGAATGAAAGACCTCTGGCTTTCCTGACAAAATAGTGATTTATCATGTATTGATGGCTCTTTTCCTCAAATCCAAATCAAAGGTAATAATGGAAACAAGAGGATGGTTGGAGCCAAGATTGATGGAGTTGAGAAACTTATTTCAAAACAGTGAACAACCCTGAAGAGATGGAGGCAGTTGATTCTCAGCTGGGTAAAGAAAGAAACAGCAGCCCAGATCAGAAGCAGGAAGGGCACCCAGGCAAGAAGGAGGTTTGTTTTGCCTCAGGGTAAAGAAGTCTGGAAGAATTGTGGCAGAGGAGGTATGGCATTTCTTATTCCATTGGTTAGTGTCTGTCTTGTTTTGTACTATTAAAAACCATGTGTGTGTTACTTTTCTAATTTTACATAAAATATAGGTGAAAAATTCCCATAGTTTTGAGATCCTTGCCATTTTGCCTAAGTCCAGATTTTTAAAAAAATTTATAAATTCAGGTTACTCCTTTTTTTAAAAAAATTTTAAAATAAACATATAATGTATTATTAGCCCCGGGGGTACAGGTCTGTGAATTGCCAGGTTTACACACTTCATAGCACTCACCATAGCATATACCCTCCCCAATGTCCATAACCCACCACCCTCTCCCTACTCCCCTCCCCCCAGCCCCCCTCAGTTTGTTTTGCTACATTAAGGGTCTCTTATGGTTTGTCTCCCTCCTGATCCCATCTTGTTTCATTTATTCTTTTACAACCCCCAGCCCCCCAACGTTGCATCTCCACTTCCTCATATCAGGGAGATCATATGATAGTTGTCTTTCTCCGATTGACTTATTTTGCTAAGCATAATACCCTCTAGTTCCATCCACGTCATCGCAAATGGCAAGATTTCGTTTCTTTTGATGGCTGCATAGTATTCCATTATATATATACCACATCTTCTTTATCCATTCATCTGTTGATGGACATCTAGGTTCTTTCCATAGTTTGGCTATTGTGGACATTGCTGCTATAAACATTCGGGTGCATGTGCCCCTTTGGAGCACCACATTTGTATCTTTAGGATATATGCCCAGTAGTGAAATTGCTGGATCATAGGGTAGCTCTATTTCCAGTTTTTTGAGGAACCTCCACACTGTTTTCCAGAGTGGTTGCACCAGCTTGCATTCCCACCAACAGTGTAGGAGGGTTCCCCTTTCTCCGCATCCTCGCCAGCATCTGTCATTTCCTGACTTGTTAATTTTAGCCATTCTGACTGGTGTGAGGTGGTATCTCATTGTGGTTTTGATTTGTATTTCCCTGATGCCGAGTGATATGGAGCATTTTTTTCACATGTCTGTTGGCCATCTGGATGTCTTCTTTGCAGAAATGTCTGTTCCTGTCCTCTGCCCATTTCTTGATTGGATTATTTGTTCTTTGGGTGTTGAGTTTGCTAAGCTCTTTATAGATTTTGGATACTAGCCCTTTATCTGATATGTCATTGACAAATATCTTCTCCCATTCTGTCAGTTGTCTTTTGGTTTTGTTAACTGTTTCCTTTGCTGTGCAAAAGCTTTTGATCTTGATAAAATCCCAATAGTTCATTTTTGCCCTTGCTTCCCTTGCCTTTGGCGATGCTCCTAGGAAGATGTTGCTGCAGCTGCAGTCGAAGAGGTTGCTGCCTGTATTCTCCTCAAGGATTTTGATGGATTCCTTTCTCACATTGAGGTCCTTCATCCATTTGGAGTCTCTTTTTTTGTGTGGTGTAAGGAAATGGTCGAATTTCATTTTTCTGCATGTGGCTGTCCAATTTTCCCAACACCATTTATTGAAGAGGCTGTCATTTTTCCATTGGACATTCTTTCCTGCTTTGTCGAAGATTAGTTGACCATAGAGTTGAGGGTCTATTTCTGGGCTCTCTATTCTGTTCCATTGATCTATGTGTCTGTTTTTGTGCCAGTACCATGCTGTCTTGATGATGACAACTTTGTAATAGAGCTTGAAGTCCGGAATTGTGATGCCACCAACTTTGGCTTTCTTTTTCAATATTGCTTTGGCTATTCGAGGTCTTTTCTGGTTCCATATAAATTTTAGGATTATTTGTTCCATTTCTTTGAAAAAAATGGGTGGGATTTTGATAGGGATTGCATGAAATGTGTAGATTGCTTTAGGTAGCAGAGACATTTTCACATTTGTTCTTCCAATTCAGGAGCATGGAACATTTTTCCATTTCTTTGTGTCTTCCTCAATTTCTTTCATGAGTTCTTTATAATTTTCTGAGTATAGATTCTTAGCCTCTTTGGTTAGGTTTATTCCTAGGTATCTTATGGTTTTGGGTGCAATTGTAAATGGGATTGACTCCTTACTTTCTGTTTCTTCTGTCTTGATGTTGGTGTAAAGAAATGCAACTGATTTCTGTGCATTGATTTTATATCCTGACACTTTACTGAATTCCTGTACAAGTTCTAGCAGATTTGGAGTGGAGTCTTTTGGGTTTTCCACATATAGTATCCTATCATCTGCAAAGAGTGATAGTTTGACTTCTTCTTTGCCGATTTGGATGCCTTTAATTTCTTTTTGTTGTCTGATTGCTGAGGCTAGGACTTCTAGTACTATGTTGAATAGCAGTGGTGATAACGGACATCCCTGCCGTGTTCCCGACCTTAGCGGAAAAGCTTTCAGTTTTTCTCCATTGAGAATGATATTTGCGGTGCGTTTTTCATAGATGGCTTTGATAATATTGAGGTATGTGCCCTCTATCCCTACACTTTGAAGAGTTTTGATCAGGAAGGGATGCTGTACTTTGTCAAATGCTTTTTCAGCATCTATGGAGAGTATCATATGGTTCTTGTTCTTTCTTTTATTAATGTGTTGTATCACATTGATTGATTTGCGGATGTTGAACCAACCTTGCAGACTTACATTACAGACTTCTTGTCCTGGGCTGCTTTCAGGATTTTCTCTTTGTCGCTAAGACTTGTAAATTTTACTATTAGATGATGGGATGTGGACCTATTCTTATTGATTTTGAAGGGGTACTCTGCACCTCCTGGATTTTGATGCTTGTTCCCTTTGCCATATTAGGGAAATTCTCTAATATAATTCTCTCCAATATACCTTCTGCTCCCCTCTCTCTTTCTTCTTCTTCTGGAATCCCAATTATTCTAATGTTGTTTTGTCTTATGGTATCACTTATCTCTCAAATTCTCCTCTCATGGTCCAGTTGTTTGTCTCTCTTTTCCTCAACTTCTTTATTCTCTGTCGTTTGGTCTTCTATATCACTAATTCTTTCTTTTGCCTCATTTATCCTAGCAGTGAGAGCCTCCATTTTTGATTGCACCTCATTAATAGCTTTTTTTTAATTTCAAATTGGTTAGATTTCACTTCATTTATTTCTCCAGAAAGGGCTTTTTTTTCTCCAGACAGGGTGTCTCTAATATCTTCCATGCCTTTTTCAAGTCCGGCTAGAACCTTGAAAATCATCATTTTGAACTCTAGATCTGACATATTACCAATGTCTGTATTGATTAGGTCCCTAGCCTTTGGTACTGCCTCTTGTTCTTTTTTTTGTGGTGAGTTTTTCCGCCTTGTCATTTTGTCCAGGTAAGAATATATGAAGGAGCAATTAAAATACTAAAAGGGTGGCAAAGACCCCAGGAAAATGTGCCTTAACGAAATCAGAAGAGACCCCAAATCGTGCGGGGGGGGAGGGGGTAAAAAGAAGTTCAGAAAAAAACATTTAAAAAAGAAAACAAATAAAGAAAAAATATAAAAAAGAAAAAATATGTTTATATTAGACTGGTGACTAGAACAGGGACACCCACTTAATTTTGGGAGTATTTTGGTCTCTTAGAAGAAACTACCTCCCAAAATTTTAAAGAGTGAAAACCATATATAGGGGTAATCACAATGAAGGGATGGGATATGACTATAATGATGAAAAAAAATATTTTTTAATTTCTAAAAAAAGGAGCTGATAAGGTAAGTTGGTTGGGAGAATAAAGAAAAAGAAAGTGGAGAGACTTTGCTTGCACTGGAGACTAGAACAAGCCCGGTGCTAGATTTAGGGTGTATTTGATCTATTAGAAGTTGTACCCCAAATTTTTTAGAAGAACAAAACCCTATGTATATACAAAAAATAAAGTTAAATACAATGAAGGATAAAATATGACTATAATAATGAAGGTTCAAAAAAGATTTTTTTATGAAAGGTATTAAGGTAAACTAGTTAAAAAAAACATTAAAATTAGCAGAAGAAAAAAATAAAATTAAAAAAAATTAACTTTTCAAAACTAAAGATTCATGGGGAGAAAGCGCTGAATTCCATGCTTTGCTTTCTCTTCCTCTGGAATTCCATTGTTCTCCTTGGTAAGTGAACTTGGTCTTGGCTGGATTTGTTGTTGATCTTCTGGGGGAGGGGCCTGTTGTAGTGATTCTCAAGTGTCTTTGCCCCAGGAGGAATTGCACCACCCTTACCAGGGGCCAGGCTAAGTAATCCTCTCGGGTTCACTTTCCGGAGCTTTGGTTCCTTTAATGATTTCCGTAGAGTTCCAGAGGACAGGAATGAAAATGGCAGCCTCCCAGTCTCTGGCCAGTAGGAGACAAGAGCTCGGGGCCCCATTCCTCACTGTGCCCTCAGAGAAAAGTGCTCAATCACTCCCATCTCCCTGGCCTCCCGCTGCGCTACAAGCTCACCCAGCCTGTTAACAAGTGTCTCTGTCTCTGGCACACAGCTTCGCCTGGAGTGTCTGAACACTTCAGATCCCTGAGCTCTTCCAGGGGGATCTCCCCGGATCTTGTGTGGACCCCACTCACAGAACAGTGTCCTGTGCCATGGATTATGGTTCAAGGTAACCCTGAGTTGAGAGCTCACTCCTCCGCTCTGTCTCTGTAGCTGGCTTCCCTGCTCTAATACCTGTGAGCTCTGTGACACTCAGACACCCCTGATCCTTTTGTGACCCCGTGGGACCTGGGGCCACATTGTCCCCACATGGGCTTCACCCCAGTTTAGCCTCTGGAGCAATGTCCCTCAGTGGAGCAGACTTTTAAAAGTCCTGATTTGGGGGGCGCCTGGGTGGCTCAGTGGGTTAAACCTCTGCCTTCGGCCCAGGTCATGATCTCAGGGTCCTGGGATTGAGCCCTGCATTGGGTTCTCTGCTGGGCAAGGAGCCTGCTTCCCCTCCTTTCTCTGCCTGTTGCTTTGCCTACTTGTGATCTCTCTGTCTGTCAAATAAATAAAGAAAATCTTTAATTTAAAAAAAAAAAGTCCTGATTTTGTGCTTGGTTACTCAGCTGCTTGCTGGGAGCTGGCCCCTCCCCCCACAGTCTATCTTCCCTTGGTTTTGGATTCACTTCTCCGCTGGTCCTACCTTTCAGAAAGTGGTCATTTTTCTGTTTCTAGAATTGTTGCTCTTCTTTTCAATCTCCTGTTGGATTTGCCCATGTTTGCAATGGTTTGATAAGCTATCTAGCTGAACTCCTGCTACCTGATGTCATTTCAGCCTGCTACTTCTCTGCCATCTTGACTCCTCCCTCCTTGATTCAGGTTACTTATATTTTATTCCCTGCTAGGTATCCTTTGTCCAACTTTTGAAAATTTCATTTAAAATTAGAGATTTCTCAGTGTGGGTGTATTTGCTTGCTTAGGAGAGAATGCATTTTCTTTTTCACTGGAAATATTTGAATATCATATTTTAATTTAAAATTTTCTCATTTATCTTGAACAACATTTTGTTAAGTGGTTTAAATTATTGAAAATAAAAATCAATAGCCCTAGATTATTTTTCATAATCTTAGGAGCTTATCGGATTTATCCTTTAAACAGACAATGAACGGGACTAGAACTTTTCCTGATGTCTAGAAATGATCATGAAGTCCCATAATGAAGGTAGAACATGTTCTGATGTGTGGCTCTATTTGTAGAAATCCTTTTTTCCCCCCCAAGAAATACAGTACTGTCTTTAGAAAAGTGCCTTAGGGACGTTAATGATTAACTTGTAAGGAGAATGGCATCCTCTATGACAAATGGATGGACAGAACAGCAAGCCGCCTTGTAGTGTTGAGACACATTGTATTGGTCTGAGGCTATTTCACTTCCTGTCCAAGTTGTTGCAGAATCTGCAATATTTCAGAATTTCTGAGCATGTTATCCTCCAAGTTCTACAAAAAGTCTTTGTTAACATAATGACACAGTCCATTCTTACTGTCAGGTCTGCATTATTAAAAATTCACAATTACTGGGATGCCTGGGTGGCTCAGTTGGTTAAGCAGCTGCCTTCGGCTCAGGTCATGATCCCAACGTCCTGGGATCGAGTCCCACATCGGGCTCCTTGCTTGTCAGGGAACCTGCTTCTCCCTCTGCCTCTGCCTGCCATTCTGTCTGCCTATGCTTGCTCTCTCCCTCTCTGTCTCTCTGACAAATAAATAAATAAAATCTTTAAAAAAAAATTCACAATTACAAAAAGTCACAATTATAGCTGTCCAACACGTTACCAATGACAGGAAAAGAGAAGATACAACTTTGTACATTACACTAGTATTATATGTAGTCAGCTATAAATAATGCCAAACACTTTTTTAAAATAATCAGTTCATTTTCCCATATAGTTAGTTCTATTCTTAATACTTCTTAATATTAAACAAATCAGAAATTCATTAGTGTGCATCAACTCCTTTTTCCCAGTAAAAATTAGCCATGCTATAATACAGTTAAAAGAGTACACACTGAAGTTGAATAATTGCAAGTCAAATATTACCCACTTATTCCAATTAAAATACATCCTGGCTTATTACTTTCCATAATCACCACTATATTCACAAATATTCACTGTATTCACAAATATAAATATAAGATCATATACACATACACACCCACACACATCCATATATTTATAAGTAGCTTTGTGTTATATACTTTCTGAAGCATTTTCCTTTACATATATTAAGGTAAATTGTAAGTTAGAGAGCTCTATTCAGCCACACACACAAAAAATGAATTATAGACAGAAAGAAAACTGGTTTTGGAGAGAAGAAAGAAATAGATTCACATTTGGCTTCATAATATACTTTATGTTCTTTTTTATTAAAACTTTTTTTTTTTTAAGATTTTTCTATCAGAGAGAGAAAGCACAAGCAGGGGGAGTGGCAGGCAGTGGGAGAAACAGACACCCCACTGAGCAAGGAGCCCCATGTGGGACTTGATCCCAGCGCCCTTGGATCATGACCCAAGCCGAAGGCAAACAGACACTCAACAAACTGAGCCATGCAGGCATCCCTTAAGACTGTTTTTTTTTTTTTAACAGCAATTTTAGGCTTACAACAAAATTGAGAGGAAGGTACAGAGATTTCCAATAAACCTGCTGTCGCAAATATGCATAGCCTCCCAATTATCAACATTATTCACCAGAATGATTTTTTAACCAATGTTTATCTTTTTTTTTAAAGATTTTATTTATTTATTTGACAGAGAGAAATCACAAGTAGGTAGAGAGGCAGGCAGAGAGAGGGGGAAGCAGGCTCCCCGCTGAGCAGAGAGCCCGATGCGGGGCTCGATCCCAGGACCCTGAGATCATGACCTGAGGCAGAGGCTTAACCCACTGAGCCACCCAGGCGCCCCAATGTTTATCTTTTTAACCCAAGATAAATCTATATTAAGATGTAATAGTTACCCAAAGTGCATAGTTTACATTTTAGTTCACTCTTGGTGGTGTACATTCTATGAGTTTGGGAAAATGTAAAATCACATGTATCCATCATGATATCATACAGAATATTTTCACTGTCCTCTGTGTTCTGTTTATCCCCTACCTCTTCAGCCTCTGATAATCACTGATCTTTTTTACTTTCTCCATAGTTTTGTCTTTTCTGGAATGTATTATAGCTGAAATCATGCAATTAGCAGCCTTCTAAGATTCACTTCTTTCGCTTTGTAATATGGATTAAAGTTTCCTTCACATCTTTCATGATATGGTAATTCATCTCTTTTTCACACCAAATAATGTTTAATTGTCTGGTTGTGCCGTAGTTTACTTTTTTTTTTTTTTCTTAAAGATTTATTTGAGAGAGGAGAGAGAATGGGGTTAGCACAGAGGGAGCAGGAGAGAGAAACTTCATCAGACTGTACTGAACCTGGAACCTGATTCAGGGCTCAATTCCACAACCCAAGTCAAGACCTGAGCAGAAACCAAGAGTCAGACACTTGACCGACTGCGCCATCAAGGTGCCCCTGGATATACCATAGTTTTTAACCAATTCACCTCATTAAGGACATCTTAGATGTTCAAGTTTTGGCAATTATGAATAAAGTTGCTGTAAACATTCTTGTGAATGTTTTTGGATGGACTTCAGTTCTCATCTCCTTTGGGTAAATATCAAGGAGAGTGATTGTTGGATGATATGTTAAGAGTATGTAAGTTTTTAAAGAAACAACCAAACTGCCTTCCAACGTGACTATAGCATTTTCTGTTTCTACCAACAATTGCTCCACATGTGTTGCTCCTCAACCTTACCAACACTGGGTTTTGTCAGTGTTGTAGATATTGACCATTCTAATAGGTGTGTAGTGGTATCTCATTTTTTAAAAATTTGACTATAGTTTGCCTACGATATTACATTAGTTTCAGATATACCACATGGTGATCAGCATCTCTGTGTTATGCTGTGCTCATGACAATCAGGTTACCATGTGTCACCATGCAACACTATTACAATATCATTGACGATATTCACCATCCTGTACCTTTTATCTCTGGTGATTTTTTTGTTTATTCATTTGTTTTGTTTTTTAGATTCCACATATAAATGAAATCATATGCAATTTGTCTTTCTCTGCCTGACTTATGTCACTTAGCATAATGCTCTCTAAATCTACCCATGCTGTCACAAATGACCAGATATCACTCTTTTTTATGGATGTATAATAATTCATTATATATCCATTTATCTATCTTTACCCATTTATCTGTCAAAGGATAATTGGGCTGCTTCCATATCCATGTATCTTCTTTGGTAAGGCAAAATATTGATTTAAAAATTTAGATCATGTATTTAAAATATTCTTGCTTCATTTTAGAAGTATTTATGAATCTCCAAGTTGGGTAATGATGCTGA
The DNA here is from genome assembly GCF_002288905.1 of Enhydra lutris kenyoni. Lineage (NCBI taxonomy): Eukaryota > Metazoa > Chordata > Mammalia > Carnivora > Mustelidae > Enhydra > Enhydra lutris. The sequence goes on along the minus strand of NW_019154133.1, from coordinate 1,562,761 downwards.
ACATTTTTTCATGTGTCTGTTAGCCATTTGTATTTCTTCTTTGGAGAAGTGTCTGTTCATGTCTTTTGCCCATTTTTTGACATGATTTTGTTTTGTGTGTATTGAGTTTGAGGAGTTCTTTATAGATCTTAGATATCAGCCCTTTGTAGTTTCATTTGCGAATATCTTCTCTCATTCTCTGGGTTGCCCATTTGTTTTGTTGACTGTGCAGAAGCTTTTGATCTTGATGAAGTCCCAAAAGTTCATTTTCGCTTTTGTTTCCTTTGCCTTCAGAGACATGTTTTGAAAGAAGTTGCTGTGGCCAATGTCAAAGAGGTTACTGCCTATGTTCTCTTCTAGGATTTTGATAGATTCCTGCCTCACATTGAGGTCCTTTATCCATTTTGAGTTTATCTTTGTGTATGGTATAAGAGAATGGTTGAATTTCATTCTTCTACACATAGCTGTCCAATATTCCCAGCACCATTTATTGAAGAGACTGTCTTTTTCCCACTGTATATCTTTTCCTGCTTTGTCAAAGATTATTTGACCATAGAGTTGTGGGTCTATATCTGGGCTCTCTACTCTGTTCCACTAGTCTATGTGTCTGTTTTTGTGCCAGTGCCATGCTATCTTGGTGATCACAGCTTCGTAGTAAAGCTTGAAATCAAGCAACGTGATGCCCCCAGTTTTGTTTTTCTTTTTCAACATTTCCTTAGCAATTCAGGGTCTCTTCTGGTCCCATAAAAATTTTAGGATTGTTTGTTCCAGCTCTTTGAAAAATTCCAGTGGAATTTTGATTGGGGTAGCATTGAAAGTATATATTGCTCTAGGCAGTATAGACATTTTAACAGTGTTTATTCTTCCAATCCAGGACCATAGAATGATCTTCTTTTTGTGTCTTCTTCAATTTCTTTCATGAGTGTTCTACAGTTCCTCGAGTACAGATCCTTTACCTCTTTGGTTTGGTTTATTCCCAGATATCTTATGGTTCTTGGTGCTATAGTAAATGGAATCGAGTCTCTAATTTCCCTTTCTGTATTTTCATTGTTAGTGTATAAGAAAGCAACTGATTTCTGTACATTGGTTTTGTATCCTGCCATATTACTGAATTGCTGTATGAGTTCTAGTAGTTTGGGGGTGGAGTCTTTTGGGTTTTCCATATAAAGTATCATGTCGTCTGTGAAAAGAGAGAGTTTGACTTCTTTGCCAAGTTGAACCTTTTATTTCTTTTTATTATATGATTGCTGTTGCTAGGACTTCTAGTACTATGTTGAACAACAGTGGTGAGAGTGGTTCCTAATCTCAAAGGGAAGGCTGTTAGCTTTTACCCATTGAGAATTATATTCACTGTGTTTTTTCATAGATAGATTTTATGAAGTTGAGGAATGTTCCCTCTGTCCCTATACTTTGAAGTGTTTTAATCAGGAACGGATGCTGTATCTTGTCAAATGCTTTTTCTGCATAAATTGAGAGGACCTTGTGGTCCTTCTCTCTTCTCTTATTGGTTTGTTCTATCACATTGATTGATTTGTGAATGTTGAGTCACTCTTGCATCCCAGTGATAAAGGCCACCTGGTCATGGTGGATAATCTTTTTTTTTTTAATTATTTCTTTGACAAAGAGAGACACAGCAAGAGAGGGAACACAGCAGGGGGAGTGGGAGAGAGAGAAGCAGGCTTCCCACCAAGCAGGAAGACCAATGTGGGGCTCGATCCCAGGACCCCAGGATCATGACTGTAGCCAAAGGCAGACACCCAACAACTGAGCCATCTAGGTGCCCCTGGTGGATAATCTTTTTAATGTACTGTTTGATCCTATTAGCTAGTATCTTGTTGAGAATCTTAGCATCCATATTCATCAGGGATATTGGTCTAAAATTCTCCTTTTTGGTGGGGTCTTTGCCTGGTTTGGGGATCAGGGTATGCTGGCTTCATAGAAAGGAAGTATTTATGAAAACTTTAACCAAATTTCATAAGTTTTATACAAAGTGATAAATTCCCTCATTTTCTAATCATATAAAATGTTTGAATGTCTTAATTTAAAACAGTTTTAATTCTCATGATGTAAAAGTGAGTTTGGAAAATATTCATAAAATCCCAAGTAGTGGGATATTGACATTACAAGTTTTGAATATTTCCATAATACCTTAGAAAGTTCACCTCATATTTGGTAATTTTATATTTCATTTTTATAAATTTACACTTTTATTTGCAGTTATCTTCACAATTTAAAATGAACTAATTAATATCTAAAAAAGCCAATATTAATAGCAATATGAAATTTCACAATGATAATCTAGTCCAGACCCTATACCTATGTTTAGTCACTTAAGTTTTATTTTTCATTCAGAGTACTTTAAATGAAAGTCATATCAGAAATCTTTAGGCCTTTTCTTGGGGCACCTGGGTGGCTCAATAGGTTCAGTGTCTGCCTTCACCTCAGGTCATGATCTTGGGGTCCTACAATTGAGCCCCACATCGTGCTCTCTGTTCAGCAAGTGGTCTGCTTCTCCCTCTGTGCTCTCCCTCTCTTTCTCTCTTTCTCAAATAAATAGAATCTTTCTTTTTTTAAAAAGGTGACTTTAGACCTTTTCTCTAAGATCATATTTCTATATTCTTATCCTAGATCCCACTAAATTCTATCAATAGAAATTAATTCTTTTCTCCCTATATTTCCATGGAGATCTTATGAATTTTCATGAAAAGTCAAGGATATGATCAATTTACAGATACTACTGGACATTAACTTAGCATACTTGTTCATTATTACAGATAGAGCAAAGTGCTCTAGGAGTTAATATGCCAATACTTGTTAATTCTACAACCATTTTATAACCCGGTATATAGGGGTAAAGATTTAGTAGGAAGTAAACTACAGATGTATGGAAAGTAAAACCCTCCTCACATAATAGAATAAATCTCTGAGCGCTAACATGGCCTTCAACAACCTAGCAGAAGACAGCATGCCCATCATCCTTAATTCCTTTGGTCTTGAGGATATCTCACTCCACATTGGCTGTATTGACCCCTGACCTTTGGCTATGGCTCATTAACAAATTCTGTATGCATTGGAGGACTGCTTTCGCTCACATGCATGTTTGTTCATGAGTATGTCCTTTGCACAGCTTATGTCATGACTTGGTAATAAAACAAAGTAAAAATAACTTAAATCAATTCCAAGTTACCATTGTGGTCAACCTTCAAATCCAGGACAGTGATTTGGGTATAGTCAAGCTCAGAGATGATTTTTACTTTCTTTTTTTGTATTTTCAAATCTTCCTCTACTTTTTATTTGCTTTAAGGATTACACAAAATTTATTTTAGAATATGACATTAACCAATAATTACTCCTAATTTTCTAAGAAACTAAAATTTCAGTGAAGAAAATAGTCTGTGATTTTCTCCACTTTGGTGAAGAAATCATTCCTATCAAAAACTTGGGGCTTCTGGGTGGCTCAGTTCTTAAGTGTCTGCCTTCTGCTCAGGTCATGATCCCAATGTCCTGAGATTGAGCCCCACATTGGGCTACCTGCTCAGTGGAAAGCCTACTTCTCCCTCTCCCACTCCCCCTGCTTGTGTTCCCTCTCTCACTGTTTCTTTCTCTGTCATAAACAAATAAATAAAATCTTAAAAAAACTTATATAGAGTTTTATATGTAGTATGTATTGTTCTGTGCAGGCTATCTGTATGAACACACATAATCATTACAATACTTTTATAATTTAGAGATACTACTATAATGTTCTTTTCACAGATAACAAAATTGAGGCATTGAGAGGTTAAGTATATTGCCTGCATCACACAGCTAGGAAGTGAGAGAGGTGAGATTTAAGGTCAGGCAATGTGATCCCAGAGTTTATGTTCTTTCTTTCTTTCTTTCTTTCTTTCTTTCTTTCTTTCTTTTCTTTTCTTTCTTTCTTTCTTTCTTTTTTTTTTTTTTTTTGAGATTTCATCTATTTATTTGTCATAGAGAGAGAAAGAGGAAAGAGAGAGAGAGAGAGAGCACAAGTGGCGGGGGTGGCAGGCAGAGGGACAAGGAGAAGCAGGCTCGCTGCTAAGCATTGAGCCTGATGGGAGCCTGATGCTGCCAGGCTCGGTCCCAGGACCCTGAGATCATGACCTGAGTCAAAGGAAGACATGTAAACGACTAAGCCACCCAGGCATCCTCAGAGTTTATGTTCCTAATAAACATACTCCATGCCTTACCAAAGGTATAGAGCCCCAGGGACTACTGATAGCTAATATTGCAGAACGATTGCAGAATTGTCCAGAAATAAAATAGTCTGTCAAGAGGGATATTCCTTTCTGCTTCACTTGCCTTTAGTTTTTTAAATCAATAATCATCTTAATCTCTTAATCTGTTTTTGCCTTTGATTTTCTCCCTGAAACTGAGACCATGCTTTCCTTACCTGGTCCTGGATTTCTCCTTGTGGTTCCTGGCTGAGTACTGAGATCATGCTGACTGATTTCCTGATGCAGAGGCCCTCAGTGCTGACCTGAACAGCACCTATTCCTAGTTTTTCTCCCCTGAGAAGGACTGCCTTGTGTCATAAGGCATGGCTCCTAATATCAGATACTTCTTAGAAGTATTTTCATGGCACACACTGATTGAAGCACCTGTAGGTAGGGGAAATCACCATAACCCTTGAATTGCCCTCAAAATGGGCATTTGGGGTCTGATAGCATGGATTCCACTATGCCATCCATTATTCTGCCTCCATACATAGACCACACAATGCTATACTCTAATCTGCATCAACTACATTGTGTGAACTTTGATTTAGTCGTAACTTCAAATATTTTGTATATGGTCATGTATCAGTCTATTTGATTGATTTGAAAATATATTTATTTATTTATTTATATGGACTATATTAATATAGTCCAATAAACATTGGTCACCCTTAAGGAGAATTTTGTTGAGAGCACATTTTTGAAGCCCATATCTTGTCGGTCTTAAGTTATTTGTCATATAAATAATGAATTTACTTTTTTTTCCCCCTCAAATAGATCTCTCTACTTGTTCGTTTGTTTGAATCCTCTCTTACATAAAATACATTGCTAAATTTAAAAATCTTGTTATTTCTACAAAATATTCTATTAATATTCACTGTATCATAGAGAAAGCAGCTCACAGTGAGATTGCTTTGTGAAGCACATCAGAATATTTTATCATAATTATATTAAGTGAAGAAAAAAGAGAATTGTGAGATTCACTTAGATTGATTTATTTTGTTTGTTGATAGTAACATCAATTATCAGTTCCAGGTTGCTTTATTAGAATACGACTTATTAGAAAGCCTTGACTAACTCAGCATGTGCACTGCATGTGCAAATGAAAATGCTATTAGGAACATGTAAGAGCTTAATATTCTGAACATGCACATCAATCACTGAAAGAAGATTAGAATTCACTGTACATTCTGCAAATCTGAATCTTTAAATTGCTAATTGAACTTTAATTGGATTTCATTCTAATTTAATTGTTAACACAAATCAAAAATGTTTACTTAAATATGAGTGTTCGAGAGATTTGATGGTCAAGTAATAGATTCTCCTTAAGTCTATTAATTAGGCATAAGTCCCTGGTTTCTAGGGACTTAAATTCTATTCAGAATACAATACCACTGAGTAGATTTGGACAATATTTTTCTTAGTCTATAGGTGAAATCATTTGTTCATTAAAGTAGCGCCGTTCAATGAAAACTCATCACAGGGAAAGTTAATATTACATAAGTCTAATTCTTATGGAAGTCCCCAAGTAATTAAGATTTGAAAACAAAGTAATTAAGGTTTGTTTAATTCAATACCTTCTTTTATTTCTGAAAAGTTAATATTCAATTTTATTCAGGTGCCTATAGGACTTTATCCAGTTTTTCTCTTTTTCTTATTTTTAACCGAGGAAATTTATATTTCAATATAATAAGAAATTCTTGGAAGGGAATAAACACATGTTATCAGGTTTTCTGACTAATCAAGATAGTTTATTGAGAATAATACATTAATGTGAATTTATATATTTAGATCTAAACCCCTAAACCAGCTTCCTTGTTCAGAATTTATTCAGCTCTTACTTATAAATGAGAAATGTACCTAAGAACTTCAAAGTGCAAACTACTCCAGCCACAAACATTCTCCCCTTTAAAAATATTTTGTAATATTAAAACCTTACAAGAAATATTGACCCCAAATTCATAAATGTTGTAATAATTAAGAAACAGAAAGTATAATATTATGGAGAATTAAATTCTTAATTTCAACAGCACAACTCTGAAAATAACATTTTCCCCTATTTTGTAGATGTGAAAACTGAGGCTAATAATATTAAATCTGTCTAAGATTATGAAGCAGATGTAATAACTACCCGATCAGCCCCTGGCCTTGTGCTAATGATTAAGTTGTTTTTTTTTTTTATGTGGGACAAATAAGCAAGAATGGTTCCTTATGAATTATGAACTATTCCTCATAAGTAACAGAAACTACCAATAAACTCTGTCATAAACTGCCACTCTCAGTAATGGTTGGTAGTATTGCTGTTTCAGCAGTTTGGGATTTTTTTCTTTCCTTTTAGTAACTTCCAATCTTTTGATGCATTATTCAGGTGCATACTGCTGACAGTTTTTATGATCTGTGCATTTGGGAGGAAAGTGCCTAAGCAAGGCGGAAAAGTAGTGGAAGAGTTCAAGATGCACTTTCTGTTTCACTGTTGGTTTTGTTCTGAGATTAAGATTATCTGGATCCTTCCCTAACCTTGAATCTACCCATCAGGTGCTATCAAGTCTGCAATATCCTACTGACAAGAAGGTGCCTAGATCCTCAGTCTCCTCCTGTTACCCGTTCACTGAAAACATGATACACCTAACATTTGCCTGCCTCCTCACAGTATATTTATGTCTTTCGTATTATTTATTTAAACAACTCTGGGTGTTCAGATTCTGTTTTAAAAAAAAAAAAAAGTTATGTCTTGCAAAGTAGATAGTTTGAAACTTTGCCTGGTCTAAGGTTTATAGCATAGTAGCAATTCATTTGCCTTGCTCTGAGAAAAAACAAACAGAAACTATTATAAAAGTGTACCCTACCCCAGGTAATGTACAAACATACATACCTTAATTGGCTTTTGAAAAACAAATGTCTACCAGATAAAAATTAAGAGTCTAAGAATTTATGCAGGCAGAAAATATGACATCTCTAACACACACACATATATATATATATGTATATATATACATATATATATATATTTTTTTTTAATGTCTTTGTCTTTTCTTGAAGTTGCCATTCTGTCTAGTTGTGAATTACTCAGTCTTTTGGCTATTGAAAAGAAGTTATGTCAGAGTGTAGTGACTTTCCAGTCATTTCAGTCATATGAAGATTTCCTTGCTACTGTTTATTGGGAAAGCACAGAGTCCATGTCCATCTTCTGCTAACACCTGCCAAAATGTACAGTCTTCTCCTCTGGCTACTTTCTGCCAGCATAGGCTCATGTTGGCATTTGCAAGAGTCAGAATCTTGATATACTGTCACCTGATTAAGTAGTCTTGCCTCATGTGACATACAGCTCCCGTGTTCTATTTGCTACTGGATTATCCTGTCACACCATGGAACACTTTCTCTAGCTCACTTCTTTGCTTTTATTTGGGGCAAAAGGAAATGATTAATCAACGGCTTAGGAGCAGAACTTCCTGCAAGGCTGCCTCCAGCCTCTCTGCATAGATAACTCATGTAAGTTATTCTATAGTGAGTGTTTTGGAACAATGGTCTATGGTTTCATCAGCGAGCTTATTATTCCCGGGATCTTCATTTGGGAAATAGGTCCAAACCCCTCTACTCTAATGTTTCCCAGAATTTACTGCCCAATCCCCTCCCTAGGGACAATCAAAGATCCCCTTCTCAGGTATGCAATACTATGAGTCTTCCTAGCAGTTCTTTTATTGGTCTCCCTGTCTGATCCCGGGGAGGCCATGTTCTTCCCTGGACTACAGAATGTCAGCAATGGAGGATTCTACCTTCTTCCACTTTATTGTTCAGGCTAGGACTATACTCATGAATACTCACAAAGTGCTTTCATTAAACACATTGCTATGGGCTGAATTTTCTTCTCTCTAAATATATACGTTGAAGTCTTTAACCCTCTGTAACTCAGCATGTGACTGTTTTTGGAGATAGTGCCTTAGAAGGTACTTGAGGTTCAATGAGGTTATTTGGGTCCAATCTGACTGGAGCCCTATGTGTGGAGAAATTTAGACACACAGGGATGGATAAGCAGAGAGGAGAGGCCATGTGAGGACACCATGAGAAGGTAGTCATCTACAAGCCAAGAAAAAAAACCCTCAAGAGAAACCGAATCTGCCAGCACCTTGATATTGGGATTTTATACTCTAGAATGTGAAAAAATAAATTCCTGCTGGTAAAGTCACCCAGTTTGTTATAGTCCCCCTAACAAACTAATGCACTAATATTTTAATCTTGGGTTTCTTTTTTTTTTTTAAGATTTTATTTATTTATTTGACAGAGAGAGATCACAAGTAGGCAGAGAGGCAGGCAGAGAGAGAGAGGAGGAAGCAGGCTCCCTGCCAAGCAGAGAGCCCAATGTGGGACTTGATCCCAGGACCCTGAGATCATGACCTGAGCCAAAGGCAGAGGCGTAACCCACGGAGCCACCCAGGTGCCCAATCTTGGATTTCTTAAGTCTGTTTTGAATCTGAAAAACTGAGCATTGACTGTTTCTCTTTAAATGTCTGTTATATCATTCTTAATCTTCCACAAATCAGTGACTTCTAAATAAGCAAGGACAAGATCATATACCAGAAAATAGGAAAATATAAAATAGACTTCATTTAATATTTTGATATTTTTTTATATTTTCATAGGTTAGGTATAGTAGAGTATAAATAAAAATATAGGAGAGTATAAATAAAAATTTGCCATCAAATGTTAAACTATAAACACTAAATCTAACTCTAGAACCCAAAACATGCAGTTTACAGGACTAAATTTATAACAGTCTCAGAAATTCAACAGGATTTAAGTTAGCAGTAAAGAGTTTTAGCTGTTATATAAATTTACTAACAATCTAGCCTACTCCACCTCATTAGAATTATAAAACAATATGCTGTTCTCACTTACCTACATCTATAACACCCCAACTAGCAAAGGAAGTGAGCGGAAGAGTGTGAGACAGCATTCAAATGTAATTTGAATAAAGGAGGACAATGCATTTGTAAGGGTTAAATACTAGGAAAACAGGATGCTGAAGAGATAGAAATCCAGGCTTAAGGAGATTTCATACACGATGTTTTCTCCAATATTGTTTAATGATTATTTCACATAATTCAATTCTACTCGTCCCATGAACTTCATCTCAAACAAACCATAATTGGTAACTTCCACAAACTGTATCTGGGTAGGCTGTGTTGGCATCCTGATAAATATTATGTGAGACTGTGCCCTGAATAATGGCTTTAACATTCATACTGGGCTTTTATTTTCAAATTTGGGAACATAAAATAATATACCTGGAAGAAGCAAGTTACATATAAAATGGCCTTATAACTTGACCTCCTTAAATGACAAATCTCCTTAAATGACAGCTCTTAGTGTAGAGTTGGAGGATTTTGAAAAGCAGCCTTTACAGATCCATATGTCATTAACATGGAGGTAATTTTTATTGGGTCAAATATATGCATTTATAAAGATCACTGTGCCATTAATAAAGAACAAAACTATTTTGAATGAGCCAACTTGATTTTTAAATGTAACCCTAACAAATGCTTTTTTTAAAATCTTATGTTTGATTTATACTCTAAAAATGTGATTTTTCTCAAATGAAACACAGTTCAAATCATTTTCATTCTAAATGAGTAACATTGAGTAACAAAGTGAAACAAAGCAGAGTTTCCATTTTTTGTTTTGTTTTTTTGACAAGGACAATTGGTGCCTGGTTTCAAATAGAAGAATAAAATGATGATTTTTAAAGATTGAATGCTCCAAGAAAGTTGAGTAATTTTACTTTTGAGTAAAATTTTGTTTTTACTCAAAAGTAAAAGCAACTAGAAAATGGTAACCATTAGCATATTTACAATTCTGTTTTTTTCTCTGTACAAAGAATATTTGATATAGGGATAATGTGATGGTATTTTAGATAAATCCTTGATTTTCAATTACCATAAGAGAATTATCATGAATCCAAATGACATGACATATAGTAAAATCCTGTCATGCAGGCACTATAGGTTTGTTTTAAAATGTAAAGAAGCTTGAAACAAATAGTCAAAGTTTTCTACTAATGCAAAATTATTGAAAATGTTGACTAGAAAAGGACTTATGTGTTTTTAGCAAAAATAATTTGTAAAATAATTTGTGAAATGTATTGAACAATTTGAAGAGATGAAAACAAGAATAATTTTTAGTGATATGGTCAATACCCACTTTTGATTTAGAGTCACCTTAATTTTATTATCTGATCTAGAAATTATTCTATTTTTTACAAATCCATACCCATATCCATATGTATGTATGTATATGGTCTTTGGAACTTGAGACACCTATGTCAAGCACGGGCAGAAGAGGACTAGAAACCCAGGTAAATTCTTAAGTTTATATAAAAGTCATGAATCTAAAAATATACCATTAAATGCACTAAAATAAATGTTATGATGGAAGAAAACACAGGGTGCCATAGAAGTCTGAGGAAGGACATCAAATTAGACTAAATGAAACAGGAAAAACTGCTTGGAGAAAGCAAGTTTAGAGACAGGTAGGACTAGCTATATGGACAGAGGAAAAGCATTCCTCATACAATAGCAGCACTTGGGAAAAATCAAAGGTAAGAGAGGAGTGGGATTTATAGGCAAAGAGGTCCTTGGACTTTATATATTTGACACTTAAGTTTGACTAGACTGTGTTTTTGAGCAACCCCAAAGATCCCCAGATGCAAAACTCTCCTGGTAGCTAATACTATAGATTAATTTTATTCCTTTTTGTCTCATTCTATTTTTGAATTTTGAATTTTGAATTATATAAATTTTGAAATTTATATAAGTGGAACCATAGGCATATACCCTTTGAAACTGGATACTTTTGCTCAGTATTGTGGATTGGGATTATCCATGTTGTTGTGTGTAAGAGGTTGTTAGTTTATATTGCTGTATAATATTCCATCGAATCAACATCCTAGTTTATTTATCCATTCTACTGTTAATGGACAATTAGGTTATTTTCAGATTTAGGCTATTAAAAATAGTGATAATATACACATTCTTATACATTTATAATGAGAACATGTTCGAGTACTTCTTAAAGGAGAAGTACATAAGATAAATACAACGAAAGTTCTTGATACCAATTTTTATATTGTATTATGATCCTGGTAAAGCATACCTAATTTGTTGACTATTAGAATCTGTTTCTCCAAGAGCGATATATGAGAATTCAAGAATAGCACATACCATATGATTTCTCTTATATGTAGGATCTAAAAAACAAAACAAATGAATCAACAAGCAAAAAAACATAATCAGACCTATACATACAGAAAATAAACTAATGGTTGCCAGAGGGGAAGGTTGTAGGAGGATGGAAAAAATGAGTGGAGGAGAGTGGGAGATACAGGCTTCCAGTTATGGAATGAATTAGTTATATGAAGAAAACATACACAAGAGGAAATGTAGTCAATGGTATTGTGATAGCATTGTAAGGTAACAGATGGGACCTACACTAGTGCTGAGCACAGCAGTAGGAATAGACTTGCTGAATCATTATGTTGTACACCTGAAACTAATGAATACTGTGTGTCAAATAAACTAAAGAAAAAAAATAGAACAGCACATATTTCATAACACTCAATTTGTAAGATCTAATCTAGTCTAATCTAATCTAGACTTAGGAATTAAACTACATGGAGGATAGATTAAAAATAGGAACAAAATCATAAAGATCTTTGTTTACAATATGAAAGGCCTAGCTATATTTTCAGTGATTTGTAGTGTCTTTGGACAATTCAATAAACAAATACATTTTTTAAAACTATCACTTTATTCCTTAAGCTCCACAAGTAAGTGAAACCATATGATAATTGACTTTCTCTGCTTGACTTATTTCACTCAGCATAATCTCCTCCAGTCCCATCCATGTTGATACAAAAGTTGGGTACTCATCCTTTCTGATGGAGCCATAATACTCCATTGTATACATGGACCATATTAAGGAGGGCACATATTGCATGGAGCACTGGGTGTGGTGCATAAACAATGAATGCCGGAACACTGAAAAAATAAAATAAAATAAAAAATAAATAATAAACAAAGAAACAAAAACTATCACTTTATTGATGTCAATGATGACCTGAAAAATATGCAAAGAAGAGCAGTAAGAGGTGTTTCACTAATTCTGAGTAGAGTGTGAATGAAGATGGGCAGGAAAAAGAAAGAAGTTAATATGTGGATCTCTGAATAATTTGAAAATGTGATGACTTTATATATTCATATATATATATATATATATATATATGTGTATATATATGGGACATACTCATAGCACTGCATTTTTAAATTTTACATGCTGCCAAAGGGATCATAGATCCTATGAAATTCACCAACAAACTCTACGTTCAGAAACTTTGGATTGCATCGGTATAAATTAATAATAGAATTTTACAAGTGGCAGAGAGGGAGGTGTTGGTATGATGTTTGGCTTTTAGCAACAATAATTATCCACACCTCTCTCTTCTGTGGTTTTAAATCTAATAGAGAAATAAAACATAAGAATCATAAGTAATATTCAAATGTCAAGTACTTGCAAATAAAGCTGTTTGGAAATGAAGCCTGGATGAGTCCACACTTAGATTCCTTAATACTTCCATTGAAATAAATTTAACTGCTTAGTCACAGGAAAGACATAGACTTTCTGAGCATGGAAGGCATCAATTTACATCATTTTGCACATAAAGAATCTGTATGTCTACCTGACGACCACCCCTGAAAAAAAAGAAATCCTAGAAAGAACTCAACTGAAAAACGCTTAGTTCTTCCTATTAAATTTAGAAATCAAGAGATTTTCTTGGGGGTAGGGAGAGGCTTTTATCTCTAGTACTTAGAAATGGAGGGTACTCTTAATTTATGTGCTAGGGTAGAAAAGCTATTAGTGAAAAAGGATGTCTCCTATCAGAAGCCCCTATCAGTTCAGTCAGAAAGGGACAGAAAGGGCAGTCAGGAGAAGAATCTCCTCTGGAAAGAAAATGGGGGAAAGAAAAAAAGAATGAGTCTAGTTTTATGTTCAGTTTTAATTAAAGTCACTAGATTTAGGACACAAAATACATGATATCCAGTTAAATTTAAAGTTCAAACAACAAATAAATTATTCAGTGTATACAATACCTGCTTCAATGGTTTCAATTAGCTGCAGTCAACTGCAGTGAGGAAGCAGATAATCCTCCTTCTGACATATCGTCAAAAATTGAACATAGTAGGCTAACATCAATCACCATGCCGATGTCAGTCACCTCCCTTCACCTCATCACGTGGGCATTTTATCATCTCACATCATCACAAGAAGGGTGAATACAGTGCAATACAGTATTTTGAGAGAGACAGAGACCACATTCATAAAGCTTTTATTATGGTATATTATTATAATTGTTCTATTTTTTTATTAGTTATTCTTGTAAATCTCTTTCTGTGCTTAACTTGTAAATTGAACTTTAATATAGGAAAAAACAAAGTATGTAAAGGGTATGGTACTGTCCATAGTTTCCAGCATCCACTGGGGTTCTTGGAACATAATCCTCAAGGATATGGGGGAGGGGACCATTATAAGTACATCTCATGCAATATTTGGGACATATTTATTTTAAAGGTCGTTTTTAAAATGTAAAATTCAAATTTAGGGGTGCCTGGCTAGCTCAGCTGGAAATTCAGGCAACTTTTGATCTTGGAGTTGTGAGTCTGAGTTTCATGGTAGGGGTAGAGATTACTAAAAATAAATGAATAAATAAATTTAAAAAAAGAAAACTTATCAAAAAAATAAAATGTGAAAATCAAATTTAAATGGTTATCCTGTATTTTATCTGGCAAACCTTATTTAAGAGGTAGAGAGCACTGGGTGTTACACACAACTAATGAATCATTGAACATTACATCAAAAACTAATGATGTAAAAAAAAAACTAATAATGTACTGTATGGTGTCTAACTTAACATAATATTTTTTTTAAAAAGGTAGGTAGATGGTGATGGGAAAACTGTGTGCTTGACAGGAGACAACCTGATGGGTTATTGAAATAAGTTTTGAAGTTTAATTTGATCTGAAGCTTTCCTGGGAGGAAGTAGATTTTCTATGTTGGAGTATTCTTAAAGAAGGCAGTTATGCTCATCAATCCATGTCCTATCAAGGGGTTCTTTTAAGATAAGTGAAATCTTAGCAAACTTGACCTCTAGGGAATCACTGGTGTTTAGAAAAGTAAACACGAGATCCCCCAGGAAATTTTCAAGAAGAAGCTTAATGTATATTCTATAACATAGCTAAGAGTTTCTTGTTGGCACAAAACTAGATACAGTACCACTGAAACGCTCACTTTAAAATGACTAATTTTATGTTATGTGAATGCCACCTCAATCAATTTAAATTAAAAAACACCAGAGATATTAAAACTCTTTTTTGGTCCTTATTCTGTGAATGTGGACACTATCTGTAACCTTTTCCTCAAATGCCCTTTCCTCAGGAAATCCATAGTATTTGTTCTATTTTATTTTTTAACTTTATGATTTGTAATTCAGTTTTGCTCATCATGTCCTACTTCTATGCCGTTAATATTCGGGTTTTCATTATTCAGCCTGAGGACTTTCAGTTCTCCCATTTTTATACTCTGTCCTTTGGAAACATATGCATGATCTTAAGGAAATATTAATTCTGATACAATTTAACTTGGTATATCATTACGGATAAGAGGCACTTAATAACATTTCCATTTTTACTGATAGCTCTTTTAAGAAAAAGAAAGGCAGCGCCTGCCTGTGTATGGGGCTTTGCGGAGACATCTATGGAGTCAACTATACGATGACTATATAACAATGACTATATTAATACGGGGATAATGAGTATATGTTGACTTGATAAAGCTTAGTCAGTGTTAACTGTTTTAGGAATTTCTAGCTGGCCATAAATGCATTAAAGAAAATAATTGTACATTTTGTTTTCATAATTAAAACATAGTTTTTGTGCTAAATACTACCACAGAGTGGTTTAGTCTTTCAAATAAATAAACCAGGGAAAGCTATGCTTTCTGTTGCTGTCCTAAGGTCTCAGAGAAAAATGACTAATAGAACTGATACTCTGCTCTGATGTGTGTGAGGGAGGGACCATATACAACATTGCAGTAGGTGTATCATATCTCTCCTATTTTTTACAATGCTCTGAGAAACCCAGAAGCATTTCTTGAGCTCTCCCTGGGAAAGAAAGTTGAAAGCATTTGCAATGATACACGGCAGTCATGAACACCATATGAGACATTAGTCACAAGCATCTGTATAGAAAG
This sequence comes from Enhydra lutris kenyoni, assembly GCF_002288905.1. Taxonomy (NCBI): domain Eukaryota; kingdom Metazoa; phylum Chordata; class Mammalia; order Carnivora; family Mustelidae; genus Enhydra; species Enhydra lutris. Next base: position 1,547,252 of record NW_019154133.1, on the reverse strand, counting down.
AACACCCTGATCTTGGAGTGGGTAGTTGAGGTAGATAGTGTCACTTCCCTTTTTGTTTAAAAACCTCCAACACTGTCTTTTTTATACTGCTTGATAATAAGTGTTTGCTTTATTTAATATATTGTGGTTGGATGAGTGAGTATGAAAAGCCCTCCATCCCTAAAAATTCTGCTCTTTAAATAGGTAGGCATTTTTTTAAGCAGGCTCACAGTCATTTGCTCCAAGGATTTGTTTCCAGATATATCTTCTGTTTCCGTGAAAATGCTGTAACGTGGCAGACCGTTCTATCTCATTCTTGAGACAGGCTTTGGCTTTCACGACGCCCTTCCTTTGCTGTTCCAATTTCAACCACTTCTTCAAGACTTCCCAACAACACTTTTTTCAGGTCACCTCCTTCAGATGACCCTAGTCTGGAGTGATCTTTTATCCTTAGTAGTTCTGTAACAATATGGCAAATAAATTTCTGAGATATTTATGCATAAACTGCAATGCAATATAGCTCTTTGGAAAATTTTCTTCATGATAGTATGAGATTTGCCTCTGCCTTTAAGAGGAGAAAGAATAGTTTGCTGAATATAATTTTGTTGAGACATTGACTTATTTATTTATTTTTTACAGAGAGAGAGAGAGAGAGAGTCAGAGTGGGAACACAAGCAGGGGGAGTGGGAGAGGAAGAAGCAGACTTCCTACAGAGCAGGGAGCTGATATGGGGCTGGATCCCAGCTGAAGGCAGATGCTTAACCCCTGAGCTACCCAGGTGCCCCTATGTTGAGACTATTTTATACCAACCTTTTGTGTAATTGATATTTTTTTAGTCATTTTAGTGATTTATGAATTGATTACAAAAAAAGTTTGAATTCCTGCTTCAATCTTTTTTTTTTTTAATCTCTGTCACAGATTAAAACATTTTAGTCAGTAATGGGGATGTCTCTTTGACTTTGTCTACTCCCTATTGTCTATCACTTAACTAACCCATGCTCATGCTGGGGGAGCACCCTCAAATTCTTTCTGAACAGCAAAGCATATTTCTCTCTCTGGGTCTTTGCACTCAGTAGCCTTTCTATTTAGAATACTCTCCCTATGGGTGTTTTCTTCTGATTATTTATGTCATAATTGAAATATCAGCTTGGAGAAAAATTCCCTGATCATTTTAAGCTAAAATAACTCACTACTTTCTCTCATCGCCTGGTTTTATCTTCTTCATAGATGTTCTTTCTCTCCCTCTTTCCTTTCCTTCTATTTTGGTTTATACCCATGCATTGGAAGCTAATTGAGGAAAGGAACTCTATCCTATTTGCCATTGGACTCTCAGCATCTAGAACTGTGTCTACTATATAATAAATACTTTTAAAATATTTGCTGAATAACTGATGGACTGAATGCCTGGCTCTGAATGATCCTGAGGGAGAAATAAGCCAATTATAAGCAAGATTAACTTCTGATTAAACAGCCTTGGGAAGAACATGTTAATGATGTAGAAGCCCTTCCTTATGGATTTATGTGTAGAGTATGGGGTAGAGTCTGGAAGCCCTGTAATAGAGCTGAGTCAAGAAGGTCAGGAGAGTAAAAAAAAAAAAAAAAAGGTAAAGGGAAAGGAATACATTATTGAATATATTACCTGTAGAGGTGATTCTTTGAAACTTAACCCTTTGACTTCTCCTGTAGTATAGCTTGTAGGGTTCCTATGAGTCATTGTCTATAGCCAAAGTGGACATTCTGTAAGTGTTTGCTGTTAGCAATATGAAAATGACTGTATGGACAAATGAAGCCTCTTTTGTGAATTTATGTGTGTGCGTGTGTGTAAGTTGGGGAGAGCATGTTTACAATCTATAATTGTAAAAGTTACTCTTAGCTTGAGTACATACACAAACAAGATAAAAACTAGATTTGGCCCAAGGGCCATATTTTGTTTACCTCTGATCTAGCTCATTCTTCAGTTCTTGAAATAGGATTACTCTCTTGGTAACTGAGTCTCACTTCTTGAATTTATAACCTCTCTGGTGTACCAGTACTTCTTGGATTACTTGCTGCTTTATTCTTTTTTATTCTAGAATTCCTGTTTCCATTGTTCAACAACCTGCTTTGTTCTTTTCTCATCTTCTCATTCTTGTCCTCTAGCAAATAAATAGCAAAAGTTAACATAGTGAACAATGTCTCAAAACTCAAGACTGATGTTGTTCTGCTTCCATATTGTGGCTTCCAAACTGGATTCTTTCAAATACCTGTAGATGAATCTGTCACTTGTTGCCTGCCTTCTCATTGTTGATGCATTTTTAGTTCCAAACAGTTTTTCCTTTCTAACTTAGGATCATTTCATTCCTCAGTGTTTTGCCAGGATGTTCCATGACATATGATCTTCACATCTCCACTTTTAACACTGATGCTGTCTTGATATCATGAATCTGTGTTCCTTAGGAATATGTTCCTATATAAACTTATTTTCTTCTATGATTTACCATTTCTTTTTCTTTTAAAGATTTTATTTGAGAGAGAGAAAGCACAAGTGTGGGGAAGGAGCAGAGGGAGAGGGATAAGCAGACTCCCCGCTGAGCAGGGAGCCCTATCCCGGGACCCCAGGACCGTGACCTGAGCCCAAGGCAGACGCTTAACTGACTGAGCCACCCAGGTGCCCATCTGATTGGCCATTTCATCTCTATTGACCATTTCATTATCTATATTTAGATTTTCTTTATCAAAATATTTAAAAACACACAATATGTCTTCCATTTGCAAAGCCATGCATTTAGCTCCCAATCAGCAACTTTCAATTCCAGCCAAAGGTCTCAAAAATATTGATGAGTATTAATGAATTCAAGCTGATTAATTTAGTTCCATCCTTCCATTATACCCAGTGATTCATTAATTTTGTGAATATGAAAATGACATTCTCATTCTTCCCCTACCCAGCCACTCTAAGACTTTAAATAATCATTTCTTCCTCTGATTTTCCAAATTATTAGATACTGATCAATTATTTAGATGTATCCATTAAAATGGTTTTAACTTTTAAAAAATCATACTAAAGATAAATTTACTAAAATATCCAAGTAGGGCTCCTGGGTATCTCAGTGGGTTAAGCCTCTGCCTTGGGCTCAGGTCATGATCTCAGGGTCCTGGGATTGAGCCCCTCATCGGGCTCTCTGCTCAGCGGAGAGCCTGCTTCCTCCTCTCTCTCTGCCTGCCTCTCCGCCTACTTGTGATCTCTCTCTCTGTCAAATAAATAAATAAAATATTTAACAAAAATAAATAAAAAATAAAAATAAAAATAAAATATCCAAGTAAAATATTTGCATGTTACATTATATTTTGGTTTTATCATTTTATCATAATGAAAGAGAAAAATAAAAGATAATAAGTTGTATACATCTCATTATATTAGAAAAATTAAGACACTGGTGGTTAATCATCACATGTGTCAAAAAGCAATGAAATTTAATCCCAAAGCAGATAGTCATATGGCCTTAGCAAGGTAACCTTATGTTCTATTTTGAGGTAAGATGAAAATATTTCATATTATGTCCAAAATTCTGTAAGTTTTCTAATGAATATTAAATCTGAAAGTGAAAAAGAAAGAAGAATGTCCTTAATTGTACATTTCTGTGAATGTAAGCCCCTCTGACTTGTCTCAAAAAATATTTTCATTTTCAATATTATAATTGTAATTAGGAAATGAGTATATACCAGATTAGGATTTCCTTGAATCTGCCTTTAGAATAGATTATTTTCATTCTTCTGATAATTTGGCTTCATATAGGTGAAAATTAGAGTGTTTCAGTTCATGTTATTTTATAATAATATTAGAAAGTACGTTATGTAGAAATATTATATAATATAATCATCAGCATTTTGAAAGTAATGATTGCTATTCAACTACCATTCTACTAATGATGAAATAGAGATTGATTTTATTTCATACCTCAAGATTTAATACACAGCTATTTTAACCTCATTAGAAATAGCTTTCTTTTGATTCATAATAGCTTCAGGATACTTTGTTTTAATGCCCTGGTACTAACACTGTGCTGTATTTTAAGAGATGTAAGAGATAATTTATTCATTCTGAATTTCTTAAGACCATATTTTGGATTACCTCAAAATGTAATCTGAAGCAGATTAGGATGTTAGGTGCTTTTGACCACTAACCTTCTAAAATGGGAAGAGAACTTTACCAATGCAGGTTTGAGATCAAATTCCCTTTTGTTTGTGAAAGAATCAGTTACCTAAGTAGTGATGCAACTTATCATAGATTTTGAATAACATAAGAATGAAACTGTCAAGTATCATATTTTGATTACATGTATACAGAAATCAAACTTATTCATAAATGATACCCACACAACAAAAATGCATTTGTATATTCTTACAGGCTTTTTGAGAGGCATAAATGAAGTAATGCTTGGGAAGTTGCTTTGTAAACCATGAAACACTGTAATAATAAAAACATTATTAGTAATTCCTTAGGAGTTAATACCTACAACTGAATTGCTAGAATGATTTTGAGTTTTTGTAAATAAAAATTGCATTAAAGACATATACCTATTATTAATAAGATTTTAACATCTGTTAAAATTTAAAAGTTGTATATCTTCTAAATAATTTCTAAATTTAGAATAGATTCTAAATAATTTGCTATTTTGCCCACTGTCTATACCCACATAACTATATATATACACAATTCTGGAAAATGTGTATTATGAACTTTTTTGCAGAAAATTATTTAAAAAGGAAAATAAAGCCCAAGTCACAGGATTTTTAACTTTTGGATAAATTTTATATTATATAATAATGATTTTTGCTTGCAAATTCTACTGGCCTTCATCAAAAGTATATACAAGATACCTTTTTTCACAACTAACTGAAGTCTAGGTAAAATTGCCTTCATAACTAAGCTTATACTTAACCTTATTATATTCACAGATATCTTACTATACTAGCTAAATAAGAACCTGCAGAGTATAATCACAATTTAGGATAAAATGCAGCTACCATACTTAGTAATAAGTTGGTAAGCAGGTGATTATTAGTTGGATTTAGATTTTAATGCTAATTTAAATGAATGCTCTATAAAAGTATATTGACTTATGATATATATATACTTAGATGTATAGATAAATATAGTACCTTCTTAAAGCTTCAAACTATTTATCATATTTTATCTAATAGGCACACACTTCAAAGCTTAATTCCCAAAAGACATTATACATTAAAGCAGTTATGTGTCTCTTAACATCCAAATTGCCTTTGAGTTCCTTGAATCCTCATACATTCTTATAAAACATTTTTACATACAGAAACACACACATGTATCAGTTGGACACAAGCACAGTTATTACTTTTTGTTAAAAAATGTAATGGCTATTTATTTTCCCTGTGTTTTAACTATACCAAAACATCATCTACTTACTAGTTTGTTTCTTATGATCATACACAATATATTATTCACTGATCATTAAAAATCACTGGTTACAGGTGCCTCCTTAGTGCAGTAGGCAGCGCATCAGTCTCATAAAAATCACTGGTTACAGAGAAAAATTTAGTAATGTCTATTCAAGCTATATTGGCATTGACTCTTTGACCTAGTTATCCGGTTTTGAGGTAAATACCTCAAAGTGAAAGTCCACCTCAACACACATAAAATAAAACATAGACATGTTATTTACACAGTATTATCTGAAATAGAGTATCAAAAACCACTGGTCTACTCACAAGTCTCTGCTAAAACAAAACAAATTTAAAAATAGAAAAATATGATTTATCTACTCAATGGAATTTTTTGTTTTTAAGAAGGAGAGAAAGGAGAGGCAGAGAGAGAGAATCTCAATCAGGCTCAATGTCCAGTATGGAGCCTGATGTGGGGCTTGATCTCACAACTCAGAGATCATAACCTAAGCTGAAATCAAGAGTCAGATGCTTAACTGACTTAGCCACCCAGGTGTCCCAGTTAAGTGGAATTCTATTAAACAGTTAAAATTTAGGAAGATATCTGTCACCCAATTCCCAGAAATAAACCCACACATATATGGTTAGTTAATTTAGAACAAAGGAGCCAAGAATCTATACTGGAGAAAATATTGTCTCTTAAATCAATTATCTTGGGAACATGGGACAACTGGCTACATGCAAAAGAATGACTCTGGGCCCCTTTCTTCTACCATACAAAAAAATTAACTCAAAATGGATTGAAGACTTGAATGTAACACCTGAAACCACAAAACTCTTAGAAGAAAACAGATGGTAAACTCTTTGACATAACTCTTAATGATGCTTTTGTGAATCTAATACCAAAAGCAAATAATAATAATAATATTAAAGAAAAAGTAAACAAACTAAAAAGCCTCTGCCCAGCAAATGAAATCATCAACAAAATTGAAAGACAACCTACTGAATAGGAGAAAATATTTGCAAATTATATATTTGATAAAGGCTAATAGTCAAAATAAAGAACTCACAGAACTCAACAACAAAAAAATCCCAAACAATCCAATTAAAAATGGGTGGAAGTTCTGAACAGACATTTTTTCCAAAAAAGATATACAGATGGCCAACAGGTACATGAAAAGATTCTCCACATTATTAATAATCAGAAAATTGTGAAACAAAACCATAATGAGATATCATCTCAGAGCTGTCAGAATGCTTAATATCAAAAAGAGAAGAAATAAATGCCAGTGAGAGTATGAGGAAAAATGAATACTTGTGCCCTGTTGGTATGATTGTAACTTGGTGTAACCACTGTGGACAATAGTATGGAGTTTCCTCAAAAAATTAAAGATAGAACTACCTTACAATTCAGCAATTCCACTTCTGGGTATTTATCTGGAAAAAAAAAAAAACACTAATTCAAAAAGATATATGTACTCTGATGCTCATTGCAGCATTATTTACAATAGCAAGAGATGGAACCAATGTAAGTTTGCACAGATGGATGAATGGGTAAAGAAGACGTGAGACATGGATGGACTACAAAAGCATTATGCTAACTGAAATAAGTCACATAGAGAAAGACAAATACTGTATGACCTCTCTCGTATGTAAAATCTAAAAATAATAGTAATAATAAGTTCATAGATACAGAGAACAGATTGGTGGTTGCAAGAGGCAAGGTGTGGGGATAGGAGAAATTGGGGATTTGTTTTTTTTTTTTAGTTTAAATAAATGGAATAAAACTTTTAAGAAACTCAACTCATTGGGCAGAACTGATCAAATGACCCTAGCTAACCACAGGCCTGCAGAATCAATTCAAAGTCTAAAAGTAACAAATATTTAATGCATAGCAATAATGACAACTGCACTGCCATTCTTTTTCTCCCCTTTATATTAAAAAAAAATTAGGAAGTTAGGAAGTACATGGATAGAGCTAAAGAGTATTAGGATAAGTGAAATAAATCAGAGAAAGACAAATAACGTATGATTTCACTCATATGTTGAATTTAAGAAACAAAACAATTAAGCAAAGGGAAGAAAAAGAGAGAGAGAGGCAAACCAAGAAACAGATTTTTAAGTATAGAGAACAAACTGATGGTTACCAGTGGGGAGGCAGATGGGGAGACGGGTTAAATAGATTATGGGGATTGAGGAGGGCACTTGTGGTGAGCACAAGGTGTTGTATGGATGTTGAATCACTGTATTGTATACCCGAAATTAATATTACACTGTATGTTAACGGCTAGTTAAATTTAAATGAAATTTCAATGAAAGCTTAAAAAAAAATAATGGGAAGGTTTCCCTCACCTGATAAAGAGATTTCTAGGATACACACTTAAGGAAAACTCACTGTAGTATTATTAAATAACTATATGAATACCTTACAAAGGAAATACCAGAAAGTCTAAAGCAGAAACTGAAGAAAAAAATTATCTAAAGAGATTGCATTATAGTGGGCTCTAAGAGTTAGTTGTTACTCTGATGTTGTCTTTTTATACATGCTGGATATAGCCTTTTTTTTTTCCTTTTAAGATTTTATTTATTTATTTCAGAGGGAGAGGAAGAGTGCATGATTGTGCAGGGGTGGGAGGCAAGGAGGGCAGAGGAAGAGGGAGAGAGAATCTGAAACAGATTCTGCACTCAGCCCAAAGCCGGACTGAGGGCTTGATCCCATGACAGAGAGAGAGATCATGACCTGAACCAAAACCAAGATTTGGTCACAACCAACTTTGTCACCCTGGTGCCCTCCTCCTTTTTTTTGTAAGAGTAAATTCTTTCACAGATGTCTCTTCTGACAGTGGAAGGGCAAACAAAACAAAACAAAACAAAAACAAAAACAAAAACAAAAAAACTGCAAGGGAGCCTTGAAAAATTCTTAGCACACCTGTTTGTTATGATATTGGGGTAGTAATTCTGAAATTTTCTATTTGTATTATAAGCTTGAGTAAACATGTTTTGGCATTATGGGAAAGAGATTCTTTAGTATAGGAGAAGGGATATAAAAATACAGAATCTGGGGGGCACCTGGGTGGCTCAGTGGGTTAAGCTGCTGCCTTCGGCTCAGGTCATGATCTCAGGGTCCTGGGATCGAGTTCTGCATCGAGCTCTCTGCTCAGCAGGGAGCCTGCTTCCCTCTCTCTCTCTCTCTCTCTCTGCCTGCCTCTCTACTTGTGATCTCTGTCAAATAAATAAATAAAATCTTAGAAAAAAAAAATACAGAATCTGGGAGATGTAGAACTGTATGGTGTTGAATTTCAGTTCTAAGATTCAGTATGAACATATGAGTTTGTCAATGAATTGTCCCAGAGGCATGAAACAACCTAACATCCAGTATTTCTCTTTGGAATACCATTTCTACTAAAATGAATCAAGCCTTCTTTAAAGAAATAACCAACTCTGGGTTTGGAGAAGGAAAAGTATAAAGGTATTGTACTTTATACCTTTCCTTAATTACAATACCTTAATGTGGAAGAAAGCACAAAGATGTTAGAAAGAAAGGCAAACAAAAGAGAGAGAGAGAGGAAAAAAAAAATGAGGTGGGGGAGAGGAGGAGGGAGAGAAGGGGGAGAGAGAGAGAGAGATTGAGATCTTCTCCACCCCACCCCGACATCTATTAAATTTTGGACCCTACACAGTTCTTAACAGGATACCAAAGAATTCGTGAGGACGCAATGACACCCAAAAAGTAGGGAAGGGGCACTTCTTTGCTTAGGAAAGTTTGCATAATAAATCTAAAAGTAATGACAAAACTTGAAAATCACTATTTTACAATTGCCCAAGTAGTTAACTGTTTTCAGCAAAGGTAACCAACGGATGCTAAATTCATTGAGTAGAAATTTGTTAGGGAAAAGAATATTTCTAGCTCATAAACACAAGAAGAAATTACAAGATTTCTCATCTCTTAATTACAAATAGGGGAAAAATATATTTCTAATGGAGAGATGTTGCAATGCTACCTTATACAAATGATCAAACATAGATGACTAATTATTTAATAAAATAATATTATAAACTTCTGCTGAGATTCAATAGAAAGTACACAAGTAACCTGTTATGTTATTGTGACAGTTAACTTGAATCTTATGAGTTAACAGTCAGGGAAATTTGACATATTTGACATTTTGACATACTGTGCAAGAGACTTGGTTTGGGTCCTTCAGAAATTAAGGGGCACCTGGACGGTTCAGTTGGTTAAACTTCTGCCTCAGACTGGGGTCATGATCCTGGGGTCCTGGGACTGAGCCCCGCATCTGGCTTCCTGTTCAGCAGGGAGCCTGCATCTCCTTCTCCCTCAGCTCCTCCTCCACTCTCTCTCTCTCTCTAATAAATAAATAAAATCTTTAAGAAAAGTATCAGTGTGATTTAAAAAATGTTGGGGATTCTTTTACAAAAAGGAGATTAAAAATAGATCTCAACCAAATGTTACTGGTGATATTTGATTGGGTCCTCAGTCAAAAATATCTCCCCCCAATATAGCTTTTGGGGTAGTTGGGTAAATTAAAATTATAGACTTTAAAATAGATTTTACTGTTACAGATTATCATGTTAAATTTCTGGGTTGCAATAATAAGGTGGTAAGAAATAATGGAATGAGACAGACTGTTAACCATTGGTAATTCAAGGTGAAGAATGTATGAGCGTTCTTTGTACTACTCTCAGTTGTAAAACTTTTAAAATAGAGCATTTTGAAAATTTTGGCATCATATTTTTATAACTTGTCAATTATTTAATTGGTTAGTTTGGCTGATCAGTTTACCTATATATTGTTAGTGAAGTCTGATCTGTGTAACGATAAAATATATACAAAAACAAATAATTAATCTTAATGATAAAAGCTTATTTAAAGTATAAACTCAATGTAAAGCTTCTTCTCTGTTGCCATGGGAACTTGCTCAGCCTAAGGGTTTGACATCACCAGGCACCAAAGCTAGAGAATAATCAATCTACCTTCTGAATTCATAATACAAAGATGTACATTCTACTTCACACCACCTAGTTGGATGGAGCCCCCATTTACTACAGGGGAAACCTGTTTGTCAGTGCATCCTTCATTGGTCTTTCTCCTCACCCTGTCTTTTTCTCTATTTCCTCACTTGTGATTCCTAGAACCAGCTCCCTGATAAATTACCAATACTAAATCCTTGCCTCAGGTTCTGCTTTTAGGGATACTGAAACCAAGGCTAACTGACAAAATATCAGGATTTTCTAATAATTTATGTTAGAAACAATCTTATCAGTATTGAAAGTGTGTTGTTATAAAGGTAATGCTGATATAATAAACCTACCTCCAACCCAAGCCAAAACCAGTGAAGATAGAAGTTCCTGCAGAATTACTGAGTGTAAAATTGGAGTGCTCTTCCTTTTTTTCCAGCTAGGGCAATTTTGTCGAGCTTGTTAACCAGAAACTCAGTGCTTATGAGCTTAGGCACATGTCAGCATGGACAGAGCATTGTGATTACTACACTAAAAAATAAAATAATTTCTGTGTAAACTTTTATTCCTACCTCAATAAGTTTTATTATTTTTTCTATTAAATTATCCACTTCAATTCTCCACATTTTTTCTTAATATATTTCATATATCGATTCCACATTTTCCCTAACACCAAGCCATATAAAGTTTTTCTAAACAAATGTTTTATCAAAGCAGACTTCTATCAGTAAAAAATGGAATAGCTACTTATATTTCCAAATCAGTTATTTGCCACTGTAAAAGGATTCTTGCTAAGACTTTTTTCCCTAATTTTTTATAAACTTAATGTTTTTAGGTATTCACTTTCATCAGTATATGCATGCAAAAGAAGTGAAAATTTAAATAAAAAAATTGTTAGTGGACACATTCTAATCAAAAGGACAGAGGAAAAAGTACAGTAAATATATATATATATTATTATATTTATACTAATATAATATAATATAATATAATATAAATTGTGTATAACACAGTTCCTTACATTACTATGGAAAATTGGCTCAATTTTTAATCTTTTTTCTGTACTTGAATTATGGAAGAGAGAAAACTGTGATGCCTTGATGTAAGTCAAAGTCAAAGTGAAGCATTCATTGACATAAAAGTATTTGTTATACTGTACCTTCAAATTTATTATAATTTTTTCTTAACTACTCAAATTGAGATATACAAATGTTTAATTTACTATCCTACTCCTTTACAATAAACATACATCTGGAGATGAGAGATAGAAAGTTTTTCCTTGGGCAGAAACCAGTGTGTTTAAAATTGGTGAGAATCTTCAGATCTTAAGTTCTTCCTTCAAGAAAAAGTGGGAAAAAAAGAGAGAAAAAACATCAAGTCAGTAATAAAGCTTTCCTCCAAACTGCATGACTATTGCGAAGAAATATCTGTGAAAAATCTGAGATGGACAATATAAATTGCTTCTGGCTATCAAGGGAAAAAGAAAATTTGTTGGTGCTGTAATCAAAATTTCCTCTTCTACTATGGACAGGAAATATTAGCACTCTGCCAGTTTGCTTTCTACTTTCTTTTACACATCAAATAGGAAAAATGGATTGTAAGAATATTCAAACTTTACATTTCCCTTTATTCATACAAATAATTTGTGTAAAATATCATAGCTTTCATTTGATGGATCTTTCTCTCATTTTCTCTAATAAAATTTAAATTTTGAGACGACTTCGTAAATTAAATTTTTTTAAAGGTTTTTTTTTAAAGATTTTATTTATTTATTTGACAGACAGAGATCACAAGCAGGCAGAGAGGGAAGGCAGAGAGAGAGGAGGAAGCAGGCTTCCCGCGGAGCAGAGAGCCCAATGTGGCGCTCGATCCCAGGACTCTGGGATCATGACCCAAACTGAAGGCAGAGGCTTTAATCCACTGAGCCACCCAGGCGTCCCAACTTTGTAAATTAAATTTAATTAGTATATTTGAAATTTTAAAGTTCAACCTAACAGACTATATTTATATTAGAGGAAAAACAAAAAATATGTTAGAAGAATTACATGTTTTATAAAAATTATGAATTCTTATATCTTTCTATTTCCCCCATAAATAAAATTAAATTTCTGTAAATATTATTTAGAAAGTAATAATATCCATGCTTTAAAAAAATGATGGTAATAAAATATGTCAAATATTAAAAGGTCATTTCTTTTATCCCCCAAAGCAGTATTTCTATATTTTGAGTAAATGTCTGCTTATATACTTCTTATCACACTAAATTTAAAAGAAATCTAGAAAATTACACTTCTAGGAGTATAGAAAAAAATATAGAAATATATTTTAAACACACATCTTATATCCTTACTGAGACTTCTTTGTTGTTGTTCCAAGTTTCCATTCTTTAAAGAGTCAAGCCATTTTTCAGTCTCTAGACTGAGAAATTGAATCAGTAGGATCTGGAATTACTAAAAGACACAAGTACTCTAGTAAACTAATATGAAATTAAAAAATCCTACCCAAATTTATGTTTTTCAGCATAATCATAGATTTCCTCATAGACTATTCAGCAAGGGGGACAAAGAACTATTTTTTTGCAATGCTCCTGGAGACTGGTAGTCCAGAAAAGGATTTCAGTTAATGATTTCCCTCCTCAGTGTAGCCTGAGTCTTGTCTGCTGCTCCCTTATAATGCGATCCAGCAATATAGAAAGAAGTACTGGAAAATTAAGGGGGGAATCTACTGCCATTCTTCAACTCCTGACACAGGTGGAAAGAGAAAATAGTGGCTTCGGCCACCAGTGAATTTGAAAAATACACTTGGCCATGACGAGAACTGATGTTATTGTGAAAAAAAAAAAGTAAATAGAAGAGAGATAAAATGGGATTTGGTAGAAAGGATACTAAAAGATACTCGGTCACTAAAGGGAAAAGTCATTTCTCAGATTCTGAAGCCAGAGAAATGCCTCTGAGCCAAGCCAAGTAAAAAAACACAATATTAACTTTCATTGCATAATTTTTAAGAGTAAAAGTTTTTCATGGATGATGTAGAATCTGGTCCATTCATAACTTTTATTGTAATTTTTTTCCAACTTTAAAAACCTCAAATATACTAATCAGAATTTTATTCACAACTAAGTTGGTTTAAAATAGATGTTCTTTATACTACCTTTAAATCTTCTAAGAGTGGGAATTAAATATTTTGCATTAAAAAACACAAAGGAAACCTTGCTAGATATATGAAATTTGCAACACTTGATAATATAATCTTCCATTGTATTGAATGTAAAACTTTACAAAGCATTTTAACAAATATTATTCCTTCATTTCTTCGAGGTTTTTAACACCAATTACCTGCACTTACTGTTTATTCTTTTCCATTTGGCATTTACTTTAGCAAAATATGTCTGAAGAATGCTTATTCCATACTGGACATAGTGATAGGTTCTGTTGGTATAATTTCTGCTAGCAGAAAGACTTGCATCCAGTCTCAAAAAACAGGCAATTACATAAAAACAAAACAAAAAACAGTTCTCAAGGGTAAAATAATGCTTTCCCATCTCAATGTGCTCTTTTAGTTTTATAAATAAAATCATATTTATTTTCTTGACCAGTTCCTCCATCTCCTGTTATTGTCTCTCTTCGTGCTTTTCCACTTCCTTCTCCTTTTCCTCTTGTCTTTTCTCCTTTCTCCTCCTCTTCCCTTTTGTCTTTCCCTCCTGTTTGTCTTTTCCATTAAACTCAGTAAAAGTAGGGACCAAGTTTTTCTTTTCTTTTTCTTTTTTTTTTTTTTTTTTGAGATTTATTGATTTATTTGAGAGAAAGAGCACCTGTGTCCACCAGTCTGGGGAGAGACAGAGGAAGAGAATCTTCAAACAGACTCCCCTCCCTGCTGAGCCTGAGGTGGGGCTCGGTCTCAGGACCCATGAAATCATGGCCTGAATCAAATCAAGAGTCTGATGCTACTTAACTGACTGAGCCACCCAGGTGCCCCAATTTTTCTTATCTAATTACAAAACTTTTGAAATGTTACACAGAGCCAGCTACTGATTTCTTGGTATGTAGAAACCATAGTGATTCCTTGCCATTTTAACAACTCTCTTGAGTTGTGTACCTATCAGGTAGTAATAATGTAAAATGAAGGAATCAAGTCTCTAGACTTAGAAAGAAAGATGTCTTAAGCATAAATAAATACAGAACCAAATCATGTGATACAGTCATCTTTATGGAGATAAAAAAGATCATCTGTTCTGAAAATTATATAAATAGATGATATATATAAGATAATCAATGTTTGTATTTCCTTCACTTTGCTACCTGCTCAGACTCATGAAATTATAGCACCAGCTGTCCTCAGGGGAGCCTTCCTTCTCACATCTATTTCAGTATGCTCCTGGGGTTTCAGTTCTCTTTCTCTCTCAAGCTTGTTTTCACTCTCACTCTATTTGTTCGGTTTTCTCTCATTTAGTGCCTAGCAATGAATTAAACAGTATGTTTTATAGTTGGTTTGTAGTGAAACAGACCTTCAGAATGTTCAGAATACTTAGTCCTCTCCGACAACAGTAAGTTGAATTTCTAACTCCCAGGACTGGTGAATGTGACCTTGTTTGGAAATAGGGTGGAAAATATTTGGAAATAATCCACTATGACCGATGCTCATATAAGAGGAAAAGAGACATGACCATGCAGTCACACGTGCAGAATGCCAGGTGAAGTGACTTGTCTACAAACCAAGGAATGTCGAGGATTGCCAGCAATGCCAGAAGCTAAGAGAAGGGCATAAAACAGTTCCTCCTTAGAGCCTTGAGAGAGATCATGTCCTTGTTTTTAGACTTCTAGCCTCCAGGACGGTGAAGGAATAAATTCCTTTTTTAGGAATTCATTTTTTTTAAGTACCCAATTTGTGGTCCATTTGTACAGCAGCCCCAGGAAACTAGGACTGCTTAGCTCTATTATATAAGTCAGTTAAAGTAGAGTGAAAATGTCTAAATTGGAAAATCAAGATGTGTCTGGACTAGAATATTTAATCTAAAATTTGTGGGTGCACAAAAAAGAATAAGACTTGGGACTCCCTGCTTTCCTTTGCAAAGGCCTGGTTGCAAGGTTGGCCCTTGTCTGGCATTTGGGAACTAAGCTCTTGGAGTGTTCCCAGGCAACGTTTAACTGACAAAAGTGGCTCACTCTGCCTAGACAGCATAAACAATATGGTTAATGGTGAACATAAGGATTATGTTGAACACCTGCTTTCCTCTGGGAATCTGGAATTTCGGCACCTGCTAGACAGAGGGTGCCTCTGTGACCAGACCCTGGCAAAAACCTTGGCAGCTGAATCTCTAATGGGTTTCCATGAGTGTAACTATTGTACATATGTTGTTGCATTTTTGTTGCTGGAAGAAAAGTATGCTCTTTGTAAATCCTCATGGGACAGAAGAAACATAAGGAAGCTTTCACGTGGATTTCTCCACACTTCACCTATGTCATTTTCCCTTATGATTTGGATGTGTATCCTTAAAATATCACTATAATAAACCCTAGCCATGCATTTAGATATATGGTGAATCCTTTGAATTCTTCCAGCAAATCTCTGAATGTTAGGGTAGTCGTGAGAACCTTCAACAAGAAGAGACATGGGAAGTTTTTTGTTTGTTTGTTTGTTTTTTAATTTTTAAAGATTTTATTTATTTATTTGACAGAGGGAGAGAGATCACAAGTAGGCAGAGCAGCAGGCAGAGAGAGAGGGGGAAGCAGGTTCCCTGCTGAGCAGAGAGCCTGATGTGGGACTCGATCCCAGGACTCTGGGATCATGACCTGAGCTGAAGGCAGAGGGTTAACCCACTGAGCCACCCAGGTGCCCCGACATGGGAAGTTTTTAAATCAACCACTCCATATTATCTCAAAAAGAATACATCTAATTTTCTATCACATATAACCCAAAATATACAGTATATGACTATACGTTTGAATGAATATTTAGATTTTTGTTGAAACTATGAGTTGGTTTTGGTTAAATAAGTTGTCTGTGCAGTTTTCTTTATTTTCTTCTTTCAATGTAACCTGAATAAAGCTTAATTACTTATTTAACATTTACTTAATTACATATTTAACATTTGCTAATAAGAACATTTAAAAAGTTCTTTAATATATAATTAACCAGTAATGGCAAAACTAGCATATAGTTGTCCATTATATTGTGGAGAATAAAGTTGCCCTCAAAAGAAAATCATATTAAAGCTAAGATAAAAGTTTATTTCCTCTAAAGCCCCACAAGTAAAAGACAGTTAAAAACTGTTGCACAGAGAACCTATGGGAATGCACCCAAGACCCATTTAATTCGCAACCATCATTTTTCTCTGGGAGGCAGTTATGCTTCAGCCCTCTGGACTGTGTTCAGGGGACCGAAATCTCGGTACACTTGTAAGTTTCCTTGGTCCCTTTTCCTCTCCTATTCCAATCCCATCCACTAGACAGTGTAGATTGTGCCTACCTTTTGAAAAATTTAAAAATGGATCCATTCATCAGCTGTTTACTCCTAAAATGATTATGGCAATTGTATACTCAGCCAGGACCTAGTTTTGACTTTTAAGTTTATTAGATAATTTTATTAATGTAAGGAACCATTATTTTTCTTGGCAGCTACTGTTGGGGATGGAAGAAAACAACCAGCCACAAATTCTGAAGAAGTAATTGGGGGGGTATAATTAAAGTCCGATGTAGTGATCTTTTAGGAATGCTGTTGCACATACTGTTTTGTAAAAATGTGTATTAGCAAGTGAGAAAGTACAAAAGAACATCTGGCACAGTCTTGAGTAGAGGCTACACTCACTATTTATTTTACAAAATTTGGAACAATAAAATCAATAGAGATGTTTGCTTTATTTATTTATTTATTTATTTATTTATCTAAGATTTTATTTCTTTATTTGAGAGAGTGTGAGCAGCCAAGTGAACATGAGCAAGGAGAGGGACACAGGGAAAGGGTGAAGCAGACTTCCTGCTGAGCAGGAAACCTGATGCAGGGCTCAATCCAGGGACTCCAGGATCATGACCTGAGCCATAGGCAGATGCTTAACCTACTGAGCCACCCAGCACCCCGATGTTTGCTTTATTTTTAATAAAAAATATTCTAGTGGAGGCATTATTCTGGGAGATTATCTCAGGCAGTCATTCTAAAATAATGGAACTTGTAAGGGTCCTTAGGAACAGAAACTGTTTTGATTACCTTTGTGTGGTATATATTTAAAATATCTTATTCCAAAAGTGTATTCTTAACACTCATCCTTAGATACTGTTACTAGTAGGCAAACAACATGATAATTTCTATGTATAGCAAAGGTGAACTGTTAAGTACTGTCAAATGATAATTTGCAATTTGCTATTATAAAAATTATATTTAAACATGATAATGATGGGTGTACAAATCTGAATTAAATTATACATTTAAATTTATATATTTATTTATCATTAGAAATTTGTTTTTAATTTAGAAGAAATTCACATAACATAAACACCATTTTAAAATAACAATTCAGTGGCACTTAGTACATTTACAATGTTGTGCAACCTTCACCTCTATCTGGTTCTGAAACACATCATGCCTGGAGGAGACTCCACACCTATTAGTTAGTTACTCCCCACTTCTTTTTCCCCACTACCTCACCTGCACTCCTGCCCTCTGCTGTCTTTTTAATATAATAGAAATATATTTATGATTGTGATAATTTTAACCAAACATGTCTTTTTTTTAAACTCCAAGTTAGATTTCACTCAACTCTACCACCTGTACAAGGCTATGCAATACAAATTTGTGTATGATAAGTTATAATAGTTTAAAAAATTTATTACCTATATTCCATCATCACCTTGACAAGCTCAAATATGTACTTCTCATTGTTATTAAAAATATATATTGATAATCTGCCTGAAATCCTTGGCATGTAACTTTTTAAGAATGGTTAACTCAGGGCACCTGGGTGGCTCAGTGGGTTAAGCCGCTGCCTTCGGATCAGGTCATGATCTCGGGGTCCTGGGATCGAGTCCCGCATCGGGCTCACTGCTTGGCGGGGAGCCTGCTTCTCTCTCTCTCTCTCTCTGCCTGCCTCTCTGTCTACTTGTGATCTCTCTCTGTCAAATAAATAAATAAAATCTTTAAGAAAAAAAAAAAAAAAAAGAATGGTTAACTCAGAAATGGTATTCGGAACAGGTCTTTTTCCATTTGAATAATTAATTAACCAGAGCATGTCATTCCACAAATATGTATGTCTTACCTAATATTTCTAAATAAAGTATCAAAGATTAAAAGTTTAATATATTCCCATACAAACCTACAAAATATTGTGGCCTCCTGGATCTGGATGACCACAATATATTAGGTTATACAATTTTATTTATATCAAACTGCATTATTTTTTGAGGTGTCTTTCGATGAACAGAGTCGTGTCAGGAACTTGCAATAGAACTTCAGAAGTAGAAAAATCCACTGAATGAATTTCAGTTCACAGATTTAATTTCCAAAGATTCATTGCTTTTTCATTAAATAATTATATATTGGGAATTTTTTATACGGTCACAAATGTGAGTTATGGATTTATTTTATTGATTTATTTATTTTATGATGACCTCTTGAATTTTATAAAGACCAAACAAACAGAAGGGGCTCTTTGGGTTGAGTAGTTTAATCAAAATTTCCGGTTTATGGATGCATGCTGTGCATTATGGAAGAGCAACTGAGGAATATTCTTAGAAAACCACAAAGGGAACAGGATATGAACTGGGTAAAGGACATTTCTTTGTGACCTAAAGAATTTCTGAGTCACTGTGTAGTGACCCAATGTGGCAGTTTGCCAAAGAATTTTGTTTTTAAGGAAATATAAATTAAATAAAGAATTTAAGAGTAATAAATTGCCAAATTTGTAGCTAAATATGCATATCTTAAACATTCCAAGTGAAACAAGTGTATGTTCCACTGGGATTTTTAAAGTATTCTTTGTACACATTAATTTGGAATATAATCATTTGGCCATTGGAATATCGGGCAATTTCCTAAAATAGGAATGATCTTCACTTATCATCATTGGGTCTTTAACCACAGAAAATTATTCCTTGAGACGCCACAAACAACACACTCCATATTGTACAAAATTTAAGTTGTCACTGTAGAACACCTATTGTGTAGCCTGGGAAGGCTATTTTTTTAATTTTAAAATCATATTTAAGTCTTAAGTTGACATGTGTCTGTTGGTTTAACGTCACGAATTTTTCTGCACTCTGTTAAATTAAGTTGTAGTTAATAACACAATATTGCTCAAATCCCAATTTAACTCCTTGTTATAATGTATTTCAATTTTGTAATTGTTACCATTTCTGTTCAAAAATATTCTTTCAATTAAAATTCACTTTGTAATTCACACTCTTCTATGCTTTGAGGGAGTGAGTTTTCAGGTTTTGTTTGCTTGCTTCATTTTATGTCATATTTTTCCTAAAATAAAACTATACAAAATTAACCAATAAGAGTTAACAAATAGAGAAAAAACACAAATTTTTTTCCAAGCAATATTTTCACAGACACACATCACCTTTTCATCTTGGTTAGCTCAGCCATGGCTACGCTAAGTATAGATGTGAAGGTAGTAGTGAGGCAGCAGCTAAAGAAGAGAGAAGATTCTGAGAAAGGGGACAAGGAAGGCTAAGGCATACATGAGGGAGATGTAAGGTCTGCTGAGTAACTATGAAAAAAATATTAATTAAATACTTACATAAGGAAGTGCTGTGGTTAGATGAACTGGTCAGTATGAGTCAAGATATTCTCAAATTAATAATTTTTTAATAGAATGACCCAGCTGTTTGGGGGAAAAGGGAAATGATGAGATAGCTTAATATGAAAGTTCTCTGAGAGTTGGTCTGTAATTTTAGAGAGAGCCTCAAGTAAATCCTTCCTTATTGTTTACACTTAAGTGTTAATTCTTTCCCAAACACTTTATCGTCAGTACAATCTGGCTTTGTCAGCATGATAAAATCTGAGAACTAAATCTGTGTACAAAAATACTGAATTATGTATTTTTTGTGTTTGTTTTGTGTATCACTTGTGTTCCAGTGAGCAGTATCAGTACATAGCGGAGCAAATTTATCTGGCATAAAGGCAAAAATTAAACTTCTGTTTTTATTTTTTATATTTAATATTCAGTTAGAATAAAGGTTGCTGTGAAATGGTTCTGGCTAATAAACTGAAATTCTACCTCAAAAAAAATTTTTTTTAAAGATTTTATTTATTTATTTGACAGAGAGAAGGAAAGAGAGAGAACACAAGTTGAGGGAGGCATTGAGGGAGAGGAAGGAGCAGGTTCCCTGCAGGGAGCCATGGGTCTTGTCCAGGACCCTGAGATCATGACCTGAGCCAAAGACAGAGTTTTAGCCAACTGAGCCACCCAGGCTCCCCTCAAAACTTTTTCTAGTTGCTTATTTTGAATGTGGTTTGATCTCTTCCCTTCTCTTCTCTTCATCTGGGATGATTTCTTTGATCAAAAAGGAAGAGGATAAAGCAGACACACCCTACTTCAGGGCATACATTTTATACTAGTTTGAAAATTTGTAATGCAAATATAAACCAGAGAAGTTGGCAACACTCAAGAGAAGAGGGTTTAACCTCTGAGCAAAGAAGGTGGCCAGAATCAAAGGGACTGGAATTGTTGATGAAATGGAGCAAGATCATGTTCAGAAATGCAGGAAAAAAAATCAGGAATGACTAATGTTACAGATTCCAAGAGACTCCTATCAGAGAGACTGAAAGTTTACAAGGTAAAATGCTACATCAAGATGATGTCAGAGTGAAACAATGATCATCATTGAATTAAAAAAAAAATCAAAGAGTTTTGGCGTTAAAGCCATGTTTTCAGTGAGTGAGCTAGAAGAAAGATAAGTGTAGTCTGCTATCTCAAGAAACAGCTGTGATGGAATGAGACTACTAAAACATTAACTAGGTGTAGAAACAGGTTAAAGAATATTTTTCTTTGCTTTGCTCTAAAATGGAAAACCTGAAATATGTTTATAGATAAAGGGTACATAGAAATAATATTTTCTCTTGTTGAATGTGAGTGTGAGAATTTAACCAATAGAACAAGTTCTATTGTAGATGAAATTGATAGGGTTAGAGCTTAGGTAAAAACATATTCTTGTACCCAAGGAGGAATGATATTTATCTCTGTGAAAATACAAGAAAGAACATAATATAATTATATAAAATAAATATGTGAAGGAATTTCCAAAGAATTTTAACTCTATCTGATCATATGCCTCAGTATTTTTTTCAGAAAATACAGTAGTCATAGACACAGCTCAGTGGGGTAAAGTCTCCCGAAGACATATTTTAAAACTTTACTACTTGGGGTAGTGGACACACTTAAAAGCTAAGTAGTAAAGTCAGGTTGACCTGATTTGAATAGTGGCTCTGGAAGCATGTATGCTTAGATACATTTTCTTTGTTAGTAAAATTAAGATAAAATATGTATGTCTACAGATGTTATGAAATATTCTTATGTTGTAAGCACAGTTCTTTCCCACAGTAGCAACTAAGCACATAGCTCATATCATGATCAATTTTTAAATAAGAATGTGTTGGTGATCATTACTGGGTCTTCTGAGTACACTAAAAATGTTTCTAGCACTTTCCCAGTTCAATGATCTCTTCACTGTTTCTATCTGCCCTCTAACTTCCTCATTTGTCTTCACTGGCCAGATAGTAACTGAATGTTCTTAGACACCAAAGTTGCGAGGTGCGTGAATAGGAGAGGGGGTCAAGAAGTAAAAAATTCCAGTCATAAAATAAGTCTGTTATGGGGTTGTATAGCATGGTCACTACATTCAATGTCGTATTGCATATTCTGTAATTTTCTACGGTGATGGAGGAAACTAGATTTATTCCAGTAATCATTTTGCATTATACAAATATCAAACCATTATATTGTATACCTGAAACTAACGTACTGGTATATGTCAATTATACCTCAATAGTAAAAAGTAAACTTCTTAAAAAGAGAAAGAGAACCAAGGATCATTCTTCATATCCCACTTATGATTTATTTTAAACAGTATTCTGTTTCAAATAATCAATCTTAGACTGTTCCTCTCCCCACCCACTTCTCTACTTTCTTACATTGGTTCTCCACTAGAAAGAGACTCTTCAGGAATTCTTTATCCCCCCCAGACCACATCCTGTTACCAATTCTGCTAGTAAAGACATATTTATAAAAAATAAATCACATTAAAATAAAAATAAGTTAATATTAATTATATATTAATATTTCAACTTATAAAATCCTTATTTAATTAGATCATGTTTTAACTATTTAAATATGACCCGAGCTATTTTGAAAATTTTATTCTCTCCCAAATCAGTTATCTTCTCAACTCAATTTGCCAGCTTCAATATTTTATAAAATATTTACTAAACATGACTGATATTCCCACATACTAATATGATTGTATATCATACCTAACCATTCCTTGAAAAACATTTGCTTGGGGCACTTGAGTAGCTCAGTCAGTTGGGCATCTGACTCTTGATTTCAGCTCAGGCCATGATGTCCTGGCCAGAAGATGGAGCCCCCACATGGGCTCCCTGCTCAGTGGGGAGTCTGCTTCCCCTCTCCCTCTTCCTCTACTCTTCCACCTCCCCACTCACACATACTATCTCTCTCCAACTCTTAGGTAAATAAATCTTTTTTAAAAAGTTGTTTGCTTTTGTTTTAAATGTCATGCTTCTAGATAGCAAGCTACTAGTAGTCAGGAGCTATCTTTCCATCTCTGTTTACCTAGGTCTTAGTCAAATGCCAAGCGAACAATGAGCACTTAGTTAAATTTGCTGAATGAGGTACTAAACTTAGTATTTTTTTAACGCTTCAGTTGTGCTAATTTAATTATTTTTTCCCCAATGGACATTGTGTGAAGTCTTCTCTTCCTTATACACCATTATACACCATCTTATATACCAAATAAATATTAATATTCTTTTTCTTTTTTTTTTCTGTTGTTTTTACCTATTGTTTTTTATCCTTTGTATGTCATCTGGTCATTTTTTAAGTGAAGCCAAAGACAGAAAAGGGAAGTTTTTGAAAATAGAAAAATATATATGTAAGGGGAAAAAATCAAGAATAGGGAGGAAGAATAATAAGGGTGCTCTTTATTAAGCCTAATGGGTATCTAAAAGATTTGTGACTAGTTATTCAATTTGTGCAGGCAATTTTGCTCATCCTAACTCATGAAAATTAATCAAAAAGAGGGGATATAGAAGCTTGTAAAGGAATCTAACTTCTAATTTTGTAGAATATTTTTCTCTGGAAACTCTTCTTTGGGGAATGGAATAGTTATCTTTAGTGAGGGTGTGGGAACTGCCAAGCATCCAGGGAGATGTGATGAAAAGAGCATTAAGTTTTAGATTTTGGAACACATAAAGTCTATTCAAATCTCTCTGTGAACTGGAGCAAACTTAGCCTCTTTGAATCCCTGTTTCCTATGTCTAAAAACAGAAAAATAACTGTACTCATTCTTAAGGTCAAAGGAGATAATATTCGTGAAAATGCTTTGAAGAAAAACTTTTGAGTATATGCCTGTATATCTATATCTGTATTTGATTTTAAAATATGATGACATTTAACCCTACCTGATTTCCCTTAGTTACGGCATAGAGTCAGGAACATTTTCAGCTGTCCTGATAACCATGTCCAATGGGATAAATATGCGGCTGTTGTTTTCCTTTTTCCTCTGCTGTACAGTCCCTTTAAAGAGAGAAACGGTCCCTTTCTCTTGTTGTCTAGAAGCCTAGAATTCACTAAGGACATCATCCCTCATGTCTGGTATGTAATAAACACCCATCTTGCATTAGGACCAAAGCTTCAGTACCTTACTCTGTCCACTTTCATCTCTGAGGTTACTGTACTGTAGCCGACAGATACGTCTTCTTCTGGTGTGATTACCAGTATTGGTAGCTGATTGTATTGGCTGAATTAGTAGTTCTCCAAGAGCTTTTTTGGACTATTTCCCCTGATGCAGAAACTCTTAGTTTCTCATGGTTTCAGAATCTGATACTTAATATTCTGATAACAGAGAAAAACAAAAACAAAAACTGTTGGCGAATGAAAGGGTCCTTTGGCTTAAAACAGTGATCCAATTATTGCAATTTAGAAATGGATGGAACTGCTGAGATCAGAAGCGTTAAATTCAGCTTTTGCAAAGCTTCCATTATAAACAATCAGTGAAAATTATTAGAGGGGCTTGAAAGTTAAACAACAAAACCCATCTTTATAGTGACGTTGGAGAAGTTAAGAAAGCTGATTCATTCTGGATAGCAATCTTGTCATCTCAGTGCTAGAAAACTGCTTTTGACAGCTCAGAACAACAAAATCCCCTTATCAGTACTTTTCATGTAAAATCATCTTTCAAAAAAATCAATAATAATATAAAATGTACATTTCATAAATGTAAATGATATTAACAACTATCAAATCTAAAGTGGAAGAGAAATATAGGAACATGTTTGTACATTTTAAAATTTTTTTTCAGATTTTATTTATTTATCAGAGAGAGAGAGAGAGAGAGAGAGCACAAGCAGGAGGAGTGGCAGGCAGAGAAGAGAGAAGCAGTCTCCTTGCTGAGCAGGGAGCCCCATGTGGGACTCAATCCCAGGACCCTGGGATCATGACCCAAGCCAAAGGCAACGGCTTAACCAACTGAGCCACTCAGGCATCCTGTTTGCATGTTTTTGAAAGGAAGTCAGTGTTAACAATTTTGGGAATGTTACTGGCTGTCCTGGATAGCGAGATATATTTCCATGTGGTTTGTACCATTTTAGACACCCAGAAGTCCTGGTCATACAAAGTGATTATTGATTCGGTAGCCGCAGGCGTTTATAATATCAAGCAGTTTAGTTTTTATTATAGTATATAATTTAAGTTACTTTCTTTATCTTTCCTGCAATTAAGCTTTCTGAAAACACAGTCCGTGTATTATTATGAATTGGATGACAATGTTTGTGTTATCTTAAATTTGCATCTACTTAAACTTGCATCTCACTGAAGTGATCCTCAGAAGTCATCAGAATATAATTTTATAATGTTTAGAGCATGGTATAAAATCTATGTTTCTGATCCAAAAGGCCATAAGTCAGTATATTTCTTAACTGTGGTGTTTTATTGTTGGTTAGAGTTTGCCTTGTTTTGCAATATTTCAAAATATGTTTATATTCTGAGAGACTTAATCGCCTGCAACACAATCTGTACAAGTCCTTAGAGGTAATTTTTGGAAGAAAATCTTAAAGGAATTGCTGTCAGTAACAAGAAAAATATTCCATCCAGAGAAAAACACCAAAGGTAATATATTTTCTTTACATATCCAATAACATTTTATGGGACAGCTTTGTGAAAGCAGATATTGTCTGATTTTTTTTTTAACAGCTACTGGAATAGACAGAATGTCCTTACTGAAATGTAAATTTATAATTGGAATTTCATGTGCAGTGATTATATTAACTTTTATTTAATAGTTTCTGAACAAATACTCATTTAGTGAATGGTCATATGAAATCTTTCTCAACTTTAGATATTTTGAAGACATTTTGTAGCCCTGTTTTTGGTTGCACAGAAGTTGTGATAGCCAACTATCAACAAACACTCTCTGCTAGCACCACAGAGACAAAAGGTGAAACTCATTTTGCCATTGTCATAGCATGGCTAGAGGCTGTTAGCTGTAGACCAGAGAGAGGGAAAAGTGTACTGTCCACATGATAAAAATTAGGCAGGACTGCACTGAGTGTTAAGAGAGTTAGCTTCTGCTATTCAAAACTTAGGTCAAAGCAGAGAGGATTCGTGGAATTTTTCTCTCTTAAATGGTGTTAACTGGAGACTTTTTCTTTTTATTATTTCAGTTGTTGGAAGCTGCCTGTTTCTAAGATGTTTCAATAGCAGGGTCCATACCAGCTTTCCCTTTTTCCCCTTTGAAAAACACACACACACAGACACACACCACATACCACACAATAGTGCATATACTAACTATATGTACTAAGCAACTTCGTATTTAGTGTATACATAAGTATCATATATAGATATACACACATATATAAGTATAGTATAAATATCATATGATACATACATACTCTATATTATATACTAAATAAAAAGTATATATATATAAGTATATACTTTAATATATAAGTATATATATTAAAAAAGTATAAATATATATAAAGTATATGCATATATACTTTATATATATGTATATATATATATACACTACATATTTAAAATAAAATGTCTATATACTAAGTGGAATGCTATTTAGTATATATATATACACACATACACTATATATATAAGTATAGTGTATATATTATATGTATATACTGTATGCAAGTGTGGTGTATACCCTATACTATACTATATGTCATATGTAAGTATACATTTGAATAGATAATCATATCCATATCTTTTTAAACTCTGACACTTGATGAAACAATATTCAGCCTTAACTTAACTGGTTTTCATTGAATAATATGTCTAGCTCCCTTTGAATTTGAGAACCTAACCATGGCATTATGTTAGTAACCTGCATTAAGTATCTGATACTTGGAATGCATTATATTAAGCACTTTGTATGGAAAATTTACTGAATCCTCAAAACATAATGCAAGACAGAATGATTATTATTTCAATATTTTAGGAAAGAAACAAACTGATATTCCCAAATGTTAAAGAAATTTAGCAACTCTATTTAGCTAGGAATTATTAGAGCCAATATTTAACCTTGGGTCTTTTAAATCACAAAGAATATCTTCTTTCTATTATACCATGTTTTGATAGTAATTCTCAGAGTGCGAAGCCATTGGAAAGTTGAGTAAGGCTGACAGTTTGCCTCAGTAATCCATATACTCTCTGTGCAGGCATTTAATGTTTGCTTATCTTCCCAGAATCTCTGTTTCTTCACATATAACATAAGTATTATTATTTTTTTATTTTTTAATAAATATTTTGTTTATTTATTTGACAGACAGAGATCACAAGTAGGCAGAGAAGGAGGCAGAGAGTGAGGGGAAAGCAGGCTCCCCGCCGAGCAGAGAGCCCAATGTGGGGCTCGATCCCAGGACCCTGAGATCATGACCCAAGCTGAAAGCAGAGGCTTTAACCCACTGAGCCACCTAGGCACCCCTAACATTAAATATTATTAATTTATTTTACATGGTGCTTGCTTAATAATTATTGAAAAGTAATTAAAGGGACTTTTAATACACACTGTGAATTCTTGAGAAATACCATAGCATTTCATATTAAGATTATGCTCATGTAAACGTTTTCCTAAATGGATTCTATGGTGAATAATTATTCATACAGTGAGAGAATAGTGAAGCAAAGACTCATTAATGAACGAGGAGAAAATCATTCAAATTGTGGTCTTGATATAAATCATGGAGAAAACTGTCAAATACCTGTATTGTCAACCTCACTGACTTTCTGTATTGTTTTCTTTTGTTTTATCTTGTGTTTTTTGGGGGGGTTTGTTTTTGTTTTTGTTTTTTGCTTTATCATCATTCTTCTGTAACAGGGTAGAAATAGGTTTCAAAGGGGAAACAATTAAAATAGTACAATCTTTGGTATTTGATATAGTCTTTCAAATAAATCATGCAGCGAGTCTCAATTCCCAGTTCCTTTTGCAGTAACTTTTTACTAGCCTGTTTCAATTATTGAAGTCTTCTGATTTTGATGGCAGATATCAGAATAATACTGAAAGTTATTCAGTTTATATCATTCATGCCTTTTTTCCAAGTAACCAAGACATGGAAGTAGGACAAATCTTAGGACTTGTCTTTTCTATCTTGTTTGATTACTGCACATGGTAAAGAAATAGCTATTAGTGATATATATGTATGGATATTTACTTTTGTTTAACTTAACTTCATGTTATTTAGCTATGCTAATTTTTCATTATTTTACTGTACTATGATGTTTTTCATTTTAAATATATTTATGCATTGTTTCATCACTATGTAGTTCATGGTTAAATATTTGTATTCATTTTGCATTGATTATATAAAGATACACATTTCCATAGACAAAAGAAAAAGAAAACAATCTAAAATTTTTCACCATTTGACTATGATATGCTTTTATTCAGTAGGAGATTAAGACAGTTAAAACAGAAAATGTTTTGGGACACCTGGGTGGATTAGTTGGTTATGCATCTGCCTTTGGCTCAGGTCATGATCCCAGGGTTCTGGGATGCAGCCCCACATCAGGTTCCCAACTCAGTGTGGAGCCTGTTTATCCCTCATCCCCCTGTTCATGCTCCCTCTCTCTCTCTCTCTCTCAAATAAACAAATAAAATCTTAAAAAAAAAACTGATAATGTTTTATTTTCTATCTTAAGAGCTTTCTTATTCATGTAGCACACTGGTCAAAATATGTGAAAAATAATTTAAGTAATAGTTTAAATAGTTTCGATTTATTTAGTGACCTATTGTGTCCACAATAGGTCCGATTATGTCCACAGTAAATTGTAGTCTTCTAAAATATCCTAGTGGGCTAAAGTGGTGTCTACATTACTTCCAGTCTAAATTACTATAGACTATTGTAGAAATTTCTGTAGACCACTGTATCTGCTGTTCTTGAAAATTCCTCCTCGCTGCTCATGCCTGTCTATTACTTAAAGGAAGAGAAAAGGAAACAAGAATCCTGACTTTGGTGGCTAGAGGAAGCAGAAGTTGGAGCTCACGGGGAACTTGAAGAACAAAGACATGTTATTTGTTGTTTCTAAAATTCTATTTAAAGTTTTATCAATTTTATTTTTCTTCAAAGAACCAGCTCCTGGTTTCATTGATTTTTTAAATTTTATTTTCAGTTTCTGTATCATTTATTTCTTCTCTAATCTGTATTATTTTCTTCCTTCTGCTTGCTTTAGGCTTCATGTTTTTGTTCTTTTCCTAGATGCTTTGGATGTAATACTAGGTTATTTATTTGAGGTTTTTCTTGACTCTTGAGGTAGGCCTGTAGATACTTTCCTCTTAGAAAGTTTTTGCAGCATCCCAAAGGTTTTGGTTAGTTCTGTTTTCATTTTCATTTGTTTCCATGTATTTTTTTATTTCTTTCTTGATTTTCTGGTTGACTTATTCATTGTTTAGTAGCATGTTGTTTAACTTTCACATATTTGCGGTCTTTCCAAATTTTTTCTTGTTGTTGCCTTCCAGTTTCATAGTGTTGTGGTTATAAAAGGTGCATGATGTGATTTCAATCTTTTGTATTTGTTAAGGCTGGTTTTGTGAGCTAATATGTGATCTATTCTAGAGAATATTCTGTGTGCGCTTGAAAAGAGTGTGTAGTCTGATGTTTTAGGATGGAATGATCTGAGCAAACCGATAGAATTGATAAACTAATAGCCAGACTTATAAAAAGAAAAGAGAAAGGACCCAAATATATAAAATCATGAATGAGAGAGGAGAAATAACAGCCAAAACCACAGAACCCACAAACCCACAACTATATGGTCAACTAATCTTCAACAAAGCAGGAAAGAATATCCAATGGAAAAAAGATGATCTCCAACAAACAGTGTTGGGAAAACTGGACAGCATTATGCAGAAGAATGAAACTGGACCACTTTCTTACATAATACAAAAAAAAAAAATTCAAAATGGATGAAAGACCTAAGCATGAGACAGGAAACCATCAAAATCCTAGAGAACAGATAGCAACCTCTTACTAGATATGTCTCCTGAGGCAAGGAAAACAAAAGTGAAAATAAACTATTGGGACTACATCAAAATAAAAAGCTTCTTCACAGCAAAGAAAACAATCAACAAGACTAAAAGGCAACCTATGGCATGAGAGGAAATATTTGCAAATGACATATCTGATAAAGGATTTTATATATATGAAGAACTTATCAAACTCAACACCAAAAACCCAAATAATCCAGTTGAAAAACAGGCAGAAGAAATGAATAGGCATTTTTCAAAGAAGACATACAGATGGTCAACAGACACAGGAAAAGATGTTCAATATCACTCATCATCAGGGAAATACAAATCACACTACAATGAGATATCACCTTACAGCAGTCAGAATGTCTAAAATTAACAACATAGGGAAGAAGAGGTGTGCGTGGCATTGTAAAGAAAAGGGAACCCTCTTACTGTGTTAGTGGGAATGCAAACTGGGAAATATTATGGAGGTTCCTCAGAAAGTAAAAAGTAGAACTACGCTACAATCCAGCAGTTACGCTACTAAGTACCCAAATAAATACAAAAATACTAATTTAAAGGGAAACATGTCCCCTGATGTTTATGGCAGCATTATCTATAATAGCCAAATTTTCCTGGAAACAGCTCAAATGTCAATTAAGTGATGAATGGATAAAGAAGAAGTGATATGAATGAAATCTTGCATTTACAATAACATGGATGGAGCTAGAGAGTATTATGCTAAGCAAAATAGGTCAGTCAGAGAAAGGCAAATACTACATGATTTCATTCATATGTTGAATTTAAGAAACAAAACAACTGAGCAAAGGGAAGAAAAAGAGAGAGAGAGGAAAACCAGGAAACAGATCTTAACTATGGAGAACAAACTGATGATGACCAGAGCAGAGGTGGAGGGGAGATGGGTGAAACAGGGGATGGGGATTAGGAAGTGCACCTGCTGTGATGAGCACTGGGTGTTGGATAAAGATGTTGAATCACTGTATTGTACACCTGAAAATAATATTATCTATTAATACTATATGTATTAGCATATGTATATGTATATGTACATAAGAGATACATGTATATAAGAGATAGAAAATAGTATAATAGTATCTTAACTGACTAGAATTTAAATAAAAACTTTAAAAAAATCAATAATAAATCCATAAAATTCTATTTAGAAGAAATAAACAATTTCAAAGCATTTTCTCCTGAAAATGAAGCATGTTGTTCAACTTTAAAATAGAAAAACTGATACTGTTTCCATATACATACTTCATTTTTAATTATTATTTATTTATTTATCTTAGAGAAAGTGCCAGTGAGGGGAGGGGTGAGGAAGTGCGAGAATCCTCAAGCAGACTTCCCACTAAGTGTAGAGCCTGACACAGGGCTTGATCCCAGAACCCTGAGTTCACGATCTGAACTGAAATCAAGAATCAGACGCTTAACCAACTGAACCACCCAAGCTCTCCCATATATATGTTTTATATATAGTTTATTTTTCCAAACAGTTAAGTAACACTTTTTCTTATTTATGGTATTCATGCACTCTAGAAAGGTAGATAGGAAAGTAACTAGGAAAGCAGGGGAGCCTGCTTCCCCCTGCCTCTCTGCCTACTTGTGATCTCTCTCTCTCTCTCTGTCAAATAAATAAATAAAATCTTAAAAAAAAAAAGAATAACATTTGCAAAACTGTAACTCTAAGAACTAACTTTAAAACAATAGGACCCAGATTAAGGTTTAAAGGTAATAAAATAAATAACAAATATTTAATAATATTAACAAATAATAAAATATTTATACTATTTATAGTTTATAAATATAAAATTTTCAAAAGAAAATTATCTCTTATATACATATACATTTTCTATCCTTATCCCTTTCTCTTTTCTATCTCTTTCTATCTCTCATATACATGTATCTCTTATATACATATACATATATATTTTCTTTATTTTTAAAAGATTTTATTTATTCATTTGACAGACAGAGATCACAATTTGGCAGAGAGGCAGGCAGAGAGAGAGGAAGGGAAGCAGGCTCCCCACTGAGCAGAGAGCCCGATGTGGGGCTCGATCCCAGGACCCTGAGATCATGACCCAAGCTGAAGGCAGAGGCTTTAACCCACTGAGCTAACCAGGCGCCCCTACATTTTCTATCTCTATCTGTTTTCTATCTTTTTCTATCTCTTATACAAGTGTATCTCTTATGTACATATACATATACATTTTCTAAAGATCTAAGCTAACACATCTTAAAATTTGTTCTTATTCCATTTTTCTTTTAATTTGCATTTTTCTTTGGTGGTTATATCTTTGTTCTACATTACTTTTTCTATGCTTATTAAAATAATTAAATGGACAATTTTTTTTCATTGTATGTTTTATCAAGTGCCTTTTTTAGGTATACAGGGTTCCTTTGTGTTAACCAATCATGACAGCTTTGTTGCACTAATGTGGAGGACTGCCTATTCACTATTTGAATATTTGTATTTGAATGCCAATAAGATGTACATATATATGCACACACTATAGGCTACAAACAAGATACACTCCAACCATCCTTATCCCTAGCTTCAAAACATTCTGCATACTAAGAAAAGGGTGGCATGATTTGGCCCTTAATGACATTCTTCAGTTAGTGTTCACTTACCATGTTTATAGTAAAATTTCCTCATATTGTCAAATGTACTTTAGTACTGATTATAGTGTTCCTATATTTTTCTTTGATCTTCATATTTTTGTTCAATTTCTATAAAATTATTACAAACATTATTTTTTTATTTTCATTCATCACATACATTTTAAGCTGTAAGTACTTGAGAAGGATTCGCTGTATAAAATCCCTTCCATTCTAATTTATGTGTTAGAAATTACAGAATCTGATATATATGTAATTTTATTTAAAAACAAATGTTTGGGACGCCTGGGTGGCTCAGTTGGTTGGGCAGCTGCCTTCGGCTCAGGTCATGATCCCAGCGTCCTGGGATCGAGTCCCACATCGGGCTCCTTGCTCATCAGGGAGCCTGCTTCTCCCTCTGCCTCTGCCTGCCATTCTGTCTGCCTGTGCTCACTCTCTCTCCCTCTCTCTCTCTGACAAATAAATAAATAAAATCTTTAAAAAAAAAAACAAAAAACAAAAAACAAAAAAAAAAAAATGTTTAAGAAGGCATAAATATTATTATCTGTATGAATGAGTTTGTTATTTATTTTCTTCCTACCAGAAATTTTTCTTGATCTGGTAAGCCCTTTACTTAGTGTCTATAAGATTTCTAATGATGAAAGAGATGAAGAACAGATTTGTCTCACTTTGACTTTTACTCAAAATACCTTTTACAAAGAGTTGCAAAATATTAAACTGTTCTTTTTATAACCAGTACTGAATGTTCATTTTAATCAGAAATATAAATTGTTATTGAGAAAAATGGGGAACTGTTACCATTGCTTAAATATTACAACTTTATAAGAGCTATACAAAATATATGCATAGCAACCTAGAAATAAATCATCGACAAGTTTTACTTCAATTGGTTCATAGTACAGCTTACTTCATTGATTTAATAGTAATTTACATCTGTGGCAATTTATAACTGTGTGTTTTCATTAAATTATTTCTTTTATGTTATCTTATTCCTTCTTGCTAATTCAGTTCTTATGACTCCATACGAGTTGGACTGAGTTTTTTTTTTTTCTGTGTTTTAGATAAAGTGGCACTCCACCCAGATCCCATATTATTGGCCAATGCACCCATCTGCGAGCTGCTGGGAATGTCACTTGGTGATTAGTCAAGGCAGAGCTCCTCATTAGGCACTATTTGGGTTTCAGGGAACTGTTTCAACTACGATTTCACTCATCCCAAGAGAGTGCCTGCAGCCAAAGACTGGTTAATGAGAGATAAAAACTCTCAGACTCTGCTTCAGTTTTGAACAATTTTCTGGGGTCATTTGAGCTTCAGAGCCTTCAGTAAGATATATAGTGGTCTAGGTCCAACAACATTGTGAGTCAGCATTCTCCCTCTGTCCAATTCTACTTTCTTCACTTCTTTACAGATCCTCACTTCTTTACAAAGATCTCCCCAATAAAACTTTTGCATACAGCTCTCCTTCCGTTGCCTGGGGAATTCAATCAGACTGCCACTACCAAAAGTGATCCTAGGAAGCAGACTCTACAATGGGATTTTACAATATCTGAAATGGGGCATTTGATGGCTGGAAATGAGGGTCTTATCAGCAGTCAGGGATAGACCACTGATAGTCTTTGTCAAGTTATAGCAAAGCAATTGTTAAAATTTTTATTGATGGAGATAAAAACTCTGGTGGACACAGTATTTTTAATCCCTAGGAGGTATGGGAAATGGTGAGTCTAAGGACAACAGAATTGGGTGATTATTTCTGAGTGCCATTTATTCAATAATGAGAGAAAATGACAGACTAACCATAATTAGTCACAAGTTCAAGGCAAAATGTTAAAGGCAAAGAGTTTCCTTGGTAGCTATGAGAAACTTTTAGTCTTCTGCAGGAAGAGGGCAGACAGAAGAAAAGCCAGACTTGGGAAGTAACAGAGAAGTAGTACTTCTCCAGAGAAAGTTGAATTCTAACTCCCTGCAGGTTTCTTATGCCAACAGAAGAGGATCAACAGGGAAGAAGAAGGACCATAAGACTTAGGTTGACAATAATCTGAGTAAATGCCATTGATAAATTTTAACTCTCAGCTTCTGCTGAATCTACTTGGCCTGAAATGTAGACAACTCTCCCTTCCAAAGAGAAAACACTTGGCCAACAACAAAAGTTAAATTCTAACACATCCAGCATGGGGAGGTTCTAGACCTGCTAAGGAAGGAGAGAGAGATTATATGCCAAAGAAACGGCAAAATCTGATTCATAGGTACTAGAGCAGATGGAAGAATAAACATATGACAAGATCTGGAGATTGAATATGAAGATTAGGTAATGAATTTGGGTAAGAGGTGGTCCATAGATAATAAGAATACTTCCCTGTGATATAGAATATAGAATTTATCAGCCTAGAAAGGACTCCAGGAGACATTGCCAATATGCCTTTAAGATGGTTCCTAGTAAGGGGGGTGACCCACATTAAGTGAATTAGCAGTTCTAAAGCCATAATGGAAGATAAGTGGACATATTACTGTGGATATATCATGTAAGATCAGAACATGACTGTTCCATGGACAGAGGCAGAAGATCCTCTATTTACTTCAGTAATTAGAAATGCACTAATTTAAAAAAAAAAAGCATGAAAAACATGAAGAAAGTGATAACCTTTCTCTTGAGGCTAAACTTTCAAATATAAAAAGCTATACAGAACTTGGTAGCAAAGGCAGTAAGACTTTAATCAGTGACAGGTGGTATGGAAATGGCAGAAGGAAGGTGAACTCATTTACTACAGTGATTGTTAAGAGCAAGGTAATTGTCAGAAGGTACCTAGTTTGCAGAGAGTGGTTAAGTGGTTGATAGAACATGGTATTTCTAGAGGCAAGATAATAGGAAGCCAACAATGCCATTGATTAATTTATACAATCAAAAGAACTCAAGGATGGGTGATCAAGGATGTGAGGGCTCCAGTCATAGATGATAATTGACATATAGAGAGTAAGATATATTTTATTCCTCACCTATTTTTTTTTTTTTTTTTTTTTTTTTAGAATTGAGCCTGTTTTTAGGCTCAGAAAACATTGACTAAAGGAGAGGACAGAATCCCATATGGAAAAACTGAAACCACCATGGCAAGTGTATTCAATATTAACCATCCAGTCTTTCCTCAGACAGCCTCAAGAATATTTATTTAAGTTACTAGGCATTAGGAGACTTTTCCTGGATTGTTTAATATAGGGCTAGGATTGACATTGAAACCTATAGACCCAAAACACCACTGTGGTTCCCCTGTTTGTTTGAGACAAGTGAGAGCCAAGAAATAAATTGAGTCCTGGCCTGGAGCTTGTAGTTTTTTCAAGGCCTGAAAGGAGAAAATTTTCAAGATTTGGGACAAGGAGGTCTGGAGTGGATAAATGTGGATTGACTTATAGAAGTAAGTACAAATTCTGAAGATTTTCGATTAGATATTAATGCTGCTCAGAGACCAAGAACCAGGAGAGATAACCTTAAAAAAAAAACAAAAAAAAAACAACCAACCCAAAACAAAAAAAGCAGTAGACAGAAATACTATGTCAGGTAATGTTGACCAACCTCTGTTATTAACAACCCTGATGTGGCACAAAGTATTCAGGGATGGAGTAGCAATGCTGAAAGGAATGAAAAATGTGTATGGAGCTAATAGTATGGGCTCCACTCATGGAATCTGATCTATTTCTGCTGTTGAATGTCTAGCCTTCTAGCAACAGAGACCAATGTTCCACCAATATGGCACCATCCCTCAAGGACATAAGCTACTTGTTGACCAGTTAGTTAGAAAAGTACCTTGTATCTTGAAAGAGACTGTAATTCATCTTGACCAAAACCAACACATATTCCATAGGATTGGCCTTCCCCTGAGAGTGCACAGTTCCAATGGGAGACCCAAGAAACTACTTTTGAAATTTAAGTTATGACTCTCACTCTTCAGTTACTTTATGTTCCTCATGCCCAGGCACCCAAACAGGTAAGGGAATAGCACTATACTATCTGGTTAATTAAACTATCTATTCAGAGGAGGTGGGGCTGCTACTATACATTGGGGCAAGAAAGAATATCTTTAGTGCTTAGTGATCCATAATGTACTTGTCTGTGTCCAATTTTAATGCTATTATGGACAAGTATAGCCGTGATGTCCTGAGAGGTGGATGGTAACCAGAAGGTCAGAGGTGAAGGTTCTTATTTAACCTGGGCAAATCGTGCAGAGCTGTGGAAAGGCTAACTAAATGTGGAGATAATGATAAGTATCAGTCATAGCCTGTATATAAACTATAGTAGATTCTTTCCCTTTTAACATTACCCAGGGAAAAAGTCTACTCACAATCTTGGAAAAATGGTTGTCCATTCAGATACATTTATAAGTAAGTGGATCTCAGTGGTATAAGAGATAGACTGTGCTATATCACAAGGCATTCTGCCTACTTCCTCTTTTCATGGCCAACATGCTCACCCCCATGCTCTCGAATATTATAACTACTTCTTTCAGTATGAATTTCTCCAGTCATAAAGATGTGCTTCAAGAAATCACACTCCCTGCTAGGGAGGGGCCTGTGGTATTATTGGTGCAAAAATACAATTGGAGGAAAGTTTAAGTGACCATCTAAACTCTAGCACTCCATATTGGATTGGCTAAAGCTTTGGTTGCCATGACATTGAGAATCAGCTTCTTCCTCTTCCCAATCTTGCCTTTCTTACTTCCTTACGGCACTGTATTTCAGGAGCACTCTTAAATAAATATTCTGTATGCAAGTGTCTCCTCAGAGTCAATTTCTGGGGAATTTATCCTAAAACAGTGTGCTTGGAAAGTTCTGTCTTATCTAATCTGTCTGCTCTCATTCTTTAAAAAACAAATAAAGCACTGTTTACTCTAACTTAATACCCAAAACCAAGTGAAGATGCCTATTCTAAAATTCATGTACTCTTCACATGTATGCCTATATACCTACTGGTGGCTCTTCTGAACTTGCAATGTCCTCATTTGTTTGTAAATGTGTCCTTGTTATTGAAAGTATTAGCTCTTCATTTTTTTAAAGACGTTATTGATTTATTTAGAGAGAGAACACAAGCAGGAGAAGGAGTAGATGGAGAGAGAGAATCCCAGGCAGATTCCATATGAAGCATAGAACGAAACGTGGATCGGTCCCATGATCATTAGATCATGACCTGAGCTGAAACCAAAAGTTGGTTGCTCAACCAACTGAACCACCCAGGTCCCCTGAAATTATTAGCTCTTCAAAATGTAAGATAGTTTCTCTTAGAAGTTGTCTAATGCCCAGTTCAGTCCTTAGTACATAGTTAAAGATGTTTCCTAATTGAATGAAGAATTGGCTAAAATAGCTATATTTACCAAGGCCCATAGCTTTAATGAGCTCCTTATTAAAAGATTCAAAAGAAAATAGCATGAAAGATTTAAGACAACTCAGTTTGGCATTATTACTTAGTAATGAAAATATGTCTCTCCTTTTGAAATTAAGGGATTAAAAAAATGAAAAGATCTGTATAGATGGAGAATAGGAAAGTATATATCGATAGATATATATGTGTGTGTGTATAAGTATATATCTGTAGATAAATATAGATATATATTTCCAGCTTCTCTTAAGTCAGGTTGTCAAAGTGTATTTCAATATTTTGATGAATTGTGAATTCCTAGCACATGGGCCCATCATATTCTTTGTAACTACAAAAATGTATTTCATTGCTTTACTAATATTTTATTTTATCCACAGTCCATTAGCATAAATAATTGAGTCTTCACTAGATATATAACGAGAAATATGGATGGCGTGAGTCCAAAATCATACTAGAGTCAGCGTCTCTTCCCTTTATTAGTTATTAAAAAGCTCTTTCTTGGGCTATCAGTTGCTTGTCAGCTCACTTTGCCTTTCATCAATCCAGTATCCTTCAATTCAGTAGCCTTCACCTATCAATTCTCTCAGTCTATCATTCATTTTTTCAGCATTTATTATCAATCAGTATTAATTTCAGAAATGTTATAGATATTGGGACTATAATTTTAAAAAGACATATTCTCTAGGTTTTGTCATCAAATCAAAATTGTTAGAAATATGAGGGAAATGTGGTAATAACATAGAAGAAGGATTATTGACAACTTCGCTATAGCATTGCTTATTATAGATATATTGGTTATAGACGTACGAAGAAGATTATGGGAAGAACGATGTAATTAGAACTGTGTACTTCATTTTCTTCTATGATTTTTATACTTCTATATTATATTTCTTTAAGATTTTATATACTTCTCTGTTTTTACTTTGAGGGAAAACTATTTTTAGTATGGGTACTAAGTGAGGTTTTATATTTAAGCCTTTAATGATTGCCAAATTAGTTTATGAGCAATAGGGTCCTCTAGTATTTTGCAGTGGAAGAATTCCATATTTAAATGATTTTTCCATTGGTAAGAATCCCATATTTAAATGATTTTTTATTGGCTCTCTCCCCATAGAGATTATGAGTTGCCGTCACAATTTCTTAACACACAATAGATTTTAATTAATGAATTAATAATAAAATACATGTTTAGAAAGGATGGAAACAGTGCTCCAGACAAATCAGAATTATGAATCTTCTTGACTCACTTGTAGAGTCAAGGAATATTTATCTTGTACTTATTGCCTGGAATTCTAATGGAACAGAATAAATGGAATTTTCCTTATTTGAAATATACACATTTTCTTCCCTAATTTTGAGAACAAATGGACCCTAATTTAATGAATAAAATTCATTCACTAGCATTGTCACTAACTTACATTTTACAGATTATTAGACATTAACAAATTTATGTTAAAGATTTTCTATATATGCTTCTTTAAAGTAGATATATATATCTATATATCTATATATATATAGAGAGAGAGCTATATAGCTATAATGATACTATATGAAATGAGAATGTTTTCTGTTATTCAGATATTTTACAGATATAAATATTCTACAGAAACTTTCATTCCTGTAGACTTTCATTCTTAACAGATTTACATACTCAAATTAATTACTTTCTTATGAAATTTGAATCATACACCTGCTGTGTGCACTCTTTCAATATTGCCTGCTTCTGCTGCTTTACAAAAATAATCTGATTCTTTTTTCCTGAACTTTCCTTTTTCTTTCTCAGAAATATTTCTAATGTTAGCTTATTATTTGTCATGGACAAGTATAGCAGACACTGTTGGCCTAAAAGCTCTTCCTTCTCCTTCTCTGATTTTGGAGCAATGATAGCCTCCTCTGTAGTTAGAGGTGACTAAAGAAAAGTTCTTAACAATCAGACATAAATAGGAATTGCTTAGTGTGGTGGTTCCCAAGAAAGCTCTTTAAGAGAAGGCAGAGCCAAGGGTTTGTGGTATAACCAATTATTTCAGTGTCTTGCAAGAATAGATTTTGACTATCTCTTCACAGTTCCGCACTTAGTGACATCATGCTAGTAGCTTGATTTTAACCATTTATGTCACAGACATTAACAAATGCTACACATCAAGGACTTTTCTCATCCTACCCCTGTCCCACTCCCTAGAAATGGCTCCCTAACACACCACTGGGGCAGACTTCTACCACGTGCCTCTTACTCTTATTCTTCCTAAAATTCAAACAGTGATGAAAGAGGTGAAGTAACTACATAGGGGTATCTCATGGCACAGCGGAACTGCCATATTGATCTTGGGATGCCTATTTCCAAATTTTTTGTTAGAATAGAGAATTTAAATCCCTATTTTAAGTAAGCCATTATCTATATGCATTTTGCTGCAATTAGATACAATTCTAATAAACACAATAACAATTTTTTTGGTAGATGATCTGATGATTTATGTTCCTTATAGAATAAAAATCAATTATCATTATGGTTTCATAAAGAATTATTTGACATATAACTTAGTGGACAAAAGCCACATCAAGTGAGAACTGGTGGGTTTTTATTGCTAGAACTCACTTTGGCAACAACCAGAATAACCTGCATTCTATTTGGTGATACTCATAAGAGTGCAGATTTCACATGAAAGTTTACTGAGCATTTGAGAATGTAGGGGTCACTTAAAGTACATTATGGCCGGGACGCCTGGGTGGCTCAGTTGGTTAAGCAGCTGCCTTCGGCTCAGGTCATGATCCCAGCGTCCTGGGATCGAGTCCCACATCGGGCTCCTTGCTCATCAGGGAGCCTGCTTCTCCCTCTGCCTCTGCCTGCCATTCTGTCTGCCTGTGCTTGCTCTCTCTCCCTCTCTCTCTCTGACGAATAATTAAATAAAATCTTTAAAAAAAAAAAAAAAAGTACATTATGGCCTAAATAACTCATAATAGAAATAGTGAATGAAATTGACATTTATCATATAATGCCATTGGACTCTCATTTCCTGATATGGACACTCCTACCTTTGCACAAAAATTTACAAGAAACCAAGCTTTGACTGACAGTCAACCCATTACAAAAATGCGGACCTAATCCCATTATTCCAAACAACAATGGATTTGGAATGTGAAGCAAATCAGTAGCTAATGCAGAGTTGGCTGCTAAAAATAGAGCAAAGTGATTCATCTAGGAAACAATATAAAGAATTTACATCCTTCTTGTATTATAGGGTTTAGAAACACAATTTTATGCCATTCCAAAACCTCTATAGTTAAAAAAAAAAAAATAAGATAATGGATTATAGTATAGGACAACTCTAGCTATTTAGTAACTTAACTAATATAACAATATTCAAAGTTTAGATTAGGAAAACTTTGTACACCAGGTAAATGCACTTTGTTAGTTGATTTCTAAATACCTCATTTTGTGTGTGTGTATATGTGTGTGTGTCTTCACCACTTTGTTATACTCTATATAATACAATATATACTCTATATAATACAATATTTAC
Organism: Enhydra lutris kenyoni; assembly: GCF_002288905.1. Lineage (NCBI taxonomy): Eukaryota > Metazoa > Chordata > Mammalia > Carnivora > Mustelidae > Enhydra > Enhydra lutris. Next base: position 1,505,679 of record NW_019154133.1, on the reverse strand, counting down.
TGTTTCCTTTGTATCTATCCTTCCTTGTGAACAAATTTGCATTTCTTTTTCCTTCCAAAGATTATACTAGAAGCATAAATATTAAAAGATGCTTTCTGGGAATTATATTACTAATCACGAGGAGTTGATTCTTCTAAAGCATTTATTGTTCCTTCTTAAGTAGGTCTGATTATCACCTCTGAAATAGGGAAATATTTTCTTTCAGACTATGAGAAAGTAGCACCAAATATATAAAATTGGGGATCCATTTGCTAGGAAAATGAACTATTAAAAGGTAGGACATAACTCAATGTATGCAGATTTTATATATTCTCATTCACATATTTCCCAGTTGTTTGACTATATGATAAACAAGTCTAAGATGTGTAAGAATACCTTGGAAAACTTATCATGAACATGTGTTCTCATCTCCTTACCAAAGTACTACTGATTCAGTTGATCTGATGTTGATATGGACCAGCAGTGTTAAATTTTCCACAGCATCCCAGGTGTGTTTGCTACAATTGATCCTCAACCCATGCATCTCAAAAGACTAAATTAAAGGGATAATTTAAACTCTAAAATTAAGAAAGTATTGTTCAAGGGAGACTATGCTTTTTTAAAAAAAATAGCATCAATATATATAAGGTAGAGCAATTCCAAGATAAAAGAATATCACTTATATGAATCTTGAGAGAAAATGAGAAAATTTGAAAATCCTTCTCAGTAGATTTTGATATGACCCCCAAACTGTTTAGGATGAGGATGAGTTTGGATATAGGAGAGTGTGATTTGTAACACCTGGTTAAGTAAGATATTGACATTAAAAAAATCCTGTTATCCTGTTCATTGCCATTACAAAAATGGGTAGCTTAAACAACAGAAATTTATTTATCTAAATTTTAGAGGCTGGGAAGTCCAAGATCATGCTAAAACCTCTTCTCTTGGCTTGGAGGCAGCTGTTATGTTGATGCATGTTCACATCACCTCTCCTTTGTGCAACAGAGCAAAGGCAAGCTCTCTGACATCCCTTCTAATAAGGTTCCTAATCATATATGATCAGGACCCTATACTTATGATCTCATTTAATTACTCCCTTAGATGTCCCATGTCCAAATACAACCACACTATCTATTAAACAGGTTTCAGCTTGTGAATTTGGAAGGAACAGAAACATTCAGTTCATAACAGAAACACATTTGTTTCATTTCCTGAACATCAATCATCAATAATTATATTACCCAAGTGTTACAAGTTAAAAGTAAAAATCAGAAAATTATTTCTTATCCTAAAATTATTTCTAATTATTTCTAATATCACTCCAAAATAGTTAATACCTTTTAAAATAAAAAGCCACACAAGTAAATTAGAAAAAGACAAAAATCTAAGAAAGTAAATGAGAAATATACCTTTAAAAGAGTTTGTTTATAGTGTAAAAGAGGGGAAAAAGTAGAAAAAGAAATTAGTTGCACAACAGAGTGCTATTTATGTAAATTAAATCACATATACAAGTATTAAAAAAATACTTACAATTTCTAAGGATGTCAACAAATAAAAAGAAACATCCCCAAACACTATAATGTTGTTTGTGAGAAGAACTAGGAACAAGAGTAGGAATAGTATTAAAAAGAATGAAAATAAAATTTAAAATGATAGAGACTTTTTTAAAATTTAATTTTAATTTTTTAGTGTTCCAAGATTCATTGTTTATGTACCAATCCCAGTGCTCCATGCAATACGTGTCCCCCTTAATATCCACCACAGGCTTCAATTGGACTGATAATAATATAATGTGCCATCATATCCTCAGATGTGGATATTCACTTGTACATGAGAACCATTAAACAAAGAAAAAAGAAATATGTGAGCAGATAATTCACTCAACAAAGCTAAATGCTAAAAAACCTGTGAACATGTTCTTTATTTCTTTAAAAGATGAAATTCAGTTGTCTACAAATTGGAAAACTGAGTAAATCCTGGCAAGTGTATAGTTAAATTTGCAATTATAGGGGCACCTGGGTGGCTCAGTCAGTTAAGCAGTTAAACATCTGACTTTGGTTCAGGTCGTGATCTTGGAGTCCTGGGATCGATCCACCTTGGGCTATGTGCTCTGCAAGGAGTCTCCTTCTCCTTCTCCTTCTTCCTCTGCCCCTCCACCAACTCATGCTCTCTCTCTCACTTTCTCAAATAAGTAAATAAAATCTTTATTTAAAAAAAATTGCAACCATATAAGGCAAAGTCAACTTAATTGTAGCAATCTTTCCAAAATTATTCTTGCCATATGGATCATCCTAATGAACTTAACTACCAGTAGCTCCTATTCTAAACATATGACCTAAGAAAACAGAAATTATGTCAAAAATAAGTTTACATATCTCAAAACCAAAAATCATAATGTTAACATCACAATAATAATGTTTAATTATGTATGATTAAATATACATCTTATGTGTGTGTGTATATATATGTATATATATATATACATATATATATATTTATGTATGCATAAGTGAAATGAATAGCAGCCATAATATGAGGGACAAGTAGAAGGAATAAGGATTATTTTGTTATTATAACATACTCATACTACATGTGAACTGGCATAGTGTTATTTGAAAGTGGAATTTGATTAACTGTAAATGTATATTGCAAACTCTAAAGCAACTATAAAAAAAAAAAAAAACAACCAAAAACTGAAAAAGAAGTGTAGGGGCACCTGGGTGACTCTGGGTTAAGCCTGCCTCTGGCTCAGGTCATAGTCTCAGGGTCCTGGGATCAAGCTCCACAACGGGCTCTCTGCTCAGCAGGGAGCCTGTTTCCCCCTTTCTCTTTGCCTGCCTCTCTGCCTACTTGTGATCTCTCTTTCTGCCAAATAAATAAATAAAATCTTTAAAAAAAAAGAAGTGTAATTAATACTTCAGGAGAGGAGAGATAATGGAATCATGAAATGCTTAATTAAAACCACAGAAGACAAAAAAGGAGTGGAAGACAAAAATAGGAACAAAAAAAGGCAACAAATAGAAAACAGTAATAAGTGTGGATATTAATTCAACTATATCAATAATCACTTTGAATATCAGTGGTCTAAATGTACCAATTAAATGACATGGATTTAGTCAGAGTGAATCATGGACATATAGTGAATCAAAAGACAAGATGTTGTCTACAAGAAACCCACTATAAATATAAGAAACATATAAATTAAAAGCAAATGGATAGAGAAAAACATACCGTGCTAACACTGATCAAAAAAAAGCAAGAGTAGATTTTTTAATTTCAGACTGAACAGACTTCAAAGAAAGGAAAAGCATCAGGGATTAAGAAAGGTATTACATAGTGATAAAGGGGTCAATTCTCCAAGAAGACATAACACTCCTTAACATGTATGTCCTTGATAACTGAGCCTCAAACTATGTAAGGCAAAAACTGATAGAACTTCAAGAGGAAATAGATGAATGTACTATCATAGGTGGAGACTTCGACATCCCTTTCTTAGAAATGGACAGATCCAGCAGACAAAAATCAGGAAGGATGGAGTTGAAGTCAACAACACCATCAGTTGACTGGGTATAAAGTACATCTATAGAGTACTTCTCTGAACAACCACAGAATACATATTCTTCTCAAGCTCAGCATGGAACAGTCACCGAAGTAGACACCATTCTGAGCCATTAAACACACCGTAATAAATTAAAAAAAATAGAAGTCATACAGTGATTGCTCTTAGACCACAAAGATAACTGGAAAATCCCAAAATATGTGGAGATCAAACAATGCACTTCTAAATAAAACATGAGTCAGGGAAGAAGAAATAATTGAATATATAATCAAATATAATTAAGAATAATTAAAATATTTATAAATATAAATGAAAAGGAAAACATCATTTGTTATAAATATATTGCTCTAGTGAGGGAGAATATTGATAATGGGGTGGACTGTGCATGTGGGGGTATATGGGAAATCTCTGCACTTTCTCCTTCATTTTTGCAGTGAACATTAACTACTCTAAAAAAATAGTCTTAATAAAAATAAAATTCTATGGAATGCTCTAGGAGGACCAAAGAATCAGCATGAAGTTTTAAAAAAGGAAATTTGGTTCATGACACATATTTCTTGAGAAAGAAAGGTAAAGGAAAGAGTGGACTGGCAATACATTTGGGAAAATTTCGGCCATCTGTTACCACAAAAATTAAAACTTTCTTCTCAGTACTAAATCAGGTTCTGTGCAATATAGGTGGTAATGGGCAGTGAAATCACACGGGGTCCGAGATCATCTTGGGATGTTTTATAGTCTGTATGACTCTGGGAAGGTAGCTAATAATGTAAGATTGTAAGATCTTGTATAATGTAATAATGTAAGATCAAGTTCCTTAGATGTAGATTAGTGGCAGAATTACTTAACAAAGTGGTGAGGCTTCAAGGAGATGCATAAGGAAATAACACTGAGATCCCCATGAGGAAGGCTTCCAAGAAATACCACGTATTTTTGCTATATTCTCTCCCTTAATATAATCTGATACAGCATATTATTAGGACTTCTTAGTGGTTGATCTTACAAATTTCTTTTGATGTTGAACAGGTAAAATCTCAGAGTCTTGTCACCTTTTATTTCACTAATTGCCAGGAAATAATCATGGCAAAAAGAATGGAAATACATTCTTAATATATATTATTTTAAAAAGTCATTAATAAGTAACTTACTTATGAACTTGGTTATAAAATATATTTCACAATGCCTGGAAAGCAACATTAATATTCTTGTCACATAAGTATGCTCTATCTTGCTCTTTGCAGTTCCTTAGAAAAATCAGATAGCTAAAGCAGTAATAGAAATAGATTGCTAATACATAAAAGGTTTCTTTTCACTTTAATTGCTGCATGACATTTCGGTTTACAGGTAATACGTATGTTTAATCTGAATAGCACAGCCTCTCACTTGCTATAGTTAAATGCGCAAAAAATGAATGACCTTACATTTACCAAAATCTAAACTGGGTAGCGAAGCTCAACGCTGAGGCATTCATCTTGATAATAGCCAAGAAGTCAATTGAATTTCTTTTCTGAAGAAGAACTGAGCCACACTGAGCTATTTTCAGTAAATTTTATGTTTGTTCACTCAAGTCAGGGTCTCAAAGAGAATTGTTTACATATTGTAAATGCTCAGCAAAAGTACATTTATTTGAGAGGATATAAGAATTTCTCCATATTTTTATGTGGTCTAATGATCTTGAAGGCAAGACTTTTTTTTAAATTTTTATGTAAATTCCAGTTAGTTAACATGCAGTGTAATATTAGTTTCAGGTGTACAATGCAGTGATTCAACACTTCCATGCAACACCTGGTGCTCATCACAACAAACGTACTCCTTAATCTCCATCATAAGGCAAATATTTTTATTCTTTTTTTTTTTAAGATTTTATTTATTTATTTGACAGAGAGACAGCGAGAGAGGGAACACAAGCAGGGGGAGTGGGAGAGGGAGAAGCAGGCTTCCCCCTGAGCAGGAAGCTTAATATGGGACTCGATCCCAGGACTCTGGGATCATGACCAGAGCTGAAGGCACACGCTTAACAACTGAGCCACCCAGGCGCCCAAATATTTTTATTCTTAAAAAAGTTTCAAGCATACCTGACAAGGTTACTTACATCATAATAAAAAGGTGTTTTTTATTTTGTTTTGTTTATAAATTTGGAGCTGATTGATGTTTTCAGTTTGCTACGGTTTCTTCTGTTCTACTTTCGGTAAATTTGACAATACCTATTTTAAAACAAATGACGTGATGCTTTCATTGGGTTTCATTCAGGCAAGAAGTGACTTTGAAGTGAGATAAAACAAGTATCGGATGTAACTATTAATGAAAGAAGCCATTAAAACTGTAATCAGGAAGTTGGTGTAACAGCCTCAGGTAAGCAGCAGTGTCCTCTGATTGGTCCCCTTTGTAAAGTTTAGATTACTGAACTGCTGTGAATCATTCTGCTTCGTTCTCTGCAACAGTGGGACGTTAACAAGCACTTTAGGCCTAAGCAACGAAGGGGTAGTAAGAACACACCCAAATTGTTGGCACCCTGCATGCTGTTTTCCTGCAGCACACAGCTGTTTGACAGCCACTTCCATCTGTGACGATCTAGAACGAGGCATGTATTTGATTCTTCAGAGTGTATATTTAGTATCAATAGGATAAATATGTCAACCATTCACAGAACAATGAAGAATGCTAGAGAAATGTAATGTTTTGAGCAACTACCTACCATGCGATGATCTTTTAAATCTCGAAGCTAAATTATACTATTATCTTGATTTTACTAATTAGGAAATAGAGGTTGAGAGAAGTTAAAACAATCAAAAATCTATTTGTTTCTTGGGTTGAGATTTGAATTTACAATTTCCTAATTCCACAGTAACATACTATACATAGGTGCAATCACAGATTCAAACAGGAGAAATTGTTATTTTTCTAAGTTGCCCCATTTCCCCTTATAATGTTGACCCCAGGAAGTTATTTATTTATGTATTTGTTTATTCATTTATTTGCTATTCAGTCTATTTATTTATGAAAATAAAGAGTGAGTCTTTAATAAATGTCATTTCTAAGATTCTAGGATTTCCATTGTACAGGTAGGTTGATCTCAAATCCAGGTTCCTTATAAGTAGGCAGGGGAAGATAGAGTCAGGAAGTCTTGCCTTTTCTCTAGAGGATCCTCAGTGTTGTGATATACGTCATTAAGGATGACATGGTCAATGGGAACTCATATAGTAATGAGATCAGGAAAAGGCAGCTTCCAGCTAGGAGCTCTAAATCCCAGTTTAAACATAATTAAAAAATAAATAAATCACATGTTAATGAAGGGAAAAAAAAGAAAAGAAAGAAAAAAGGAAAAATAAATGTATTAATATGGATAAAAGAGAAAGTAGATCTTAGTGGACAGCCTCCCCATCTGCCACAGCCACTCTCTAATCCACACAAACCTACCTGTTGGGGGTTCTGGAGAAGACATGGCCTCTGGTTGACCCTCTAGCTAGACCTGGACAGCTAGACCTGGAGGTTAGTCACCACCTCTCGTTCTTGAACTGCACATTCTGTCCACCATTCCCACAGTGGGAGCTATTTTCAAGAGATCCATTTTCAAAGACTCAGGCATGAGAGAACAATGTGTTGTTGAGACTACCTGAACAGTAAATATGGCTGGATGAGGCCTCTAGGTGAACTTCTAAGGTTCTGGCAGGTGAGTGAGGAGACCTACTGGTCTGGAGGCTGCCTAAAACCAGCCTTGTATGTAAGTTCCTTTATTTATTAAAACTGCCACCTACACTCTGGAGTCTGCCTCTCCTTGCAGTCTCTCTTTGCCCGCTGTGTATGGGGACCGGTTTTAGAACCAACACTATCCCTTATTGGGAAATTATCTTCAGGCTATTTTTTTAATCTTAAACTTTTTTTTTTAATCTAATGTACGCCCTTTTGATATTGCTTTTCTTGGAATGACAGAGTAATAAACAGTATTCCACTTATAGGTCCCACCATAACTTTCCAGTTTTTTAAACAACAACAACAAATGGGGCTCTGAAATGAATGTAGTTGATGAACCCAAGAACAAATAGCCTTAAGAATTAATTCTGTTTCAAAGAATTGCTGAAATTTCAGGGAGGATTTTAAAGTTTCGTAGGATGGAGAAATATTAGTTATGTGCAGTTTAGAGTGGGTTTGAATGTAAGAAAGATGGCACAGCATTATCAAAACATCTTAAGTGTTCACTTTAATGACATCTATCAATCATCATCATCATCATCTATCATTTATCATCTTTCATCAACATCTACCTACCTACAGGGCATGATCATTTAAAGTAATGTTTTTGAGATGTATCCATGTCATTGTGTGCATGAGTATATTTTTTTCTTTTTATACTGTGTCCTGTATCCTTATGTGAATGTACTCTAATTTTTCTTATGTATTCTCAAATTGATGTACATTTGGGTTGTTTCCAGTTTGGGGATATTATGAATCAGCTCCTCTGAATGTTCTTGTGCAAGTTTTTTTATAGACATACAGTTTGACTCTGCTTAGAATACTCAAATGCAGAAATATTGTATCATAGGATAACTACTTTTAGCATTATAATAAACTCATTGTGAATTCATCATTTTATTATATACTGACCAGCAATGTGTGAGAATCTACTTGCTCCAGTACTTTACCATGTTATATTGTGTGTGTGCATGTGTACTTTCTGGCCATGCTAGAGGGTATAAGAGAGTATATTGTTTTGTTTTGTTTGTTTTGAAGAATTATTTATTTATTTATTTGAGAGAGAGAGAAAGAGAAAGAGAGCTAGATGGAGGAGGGGCAGAGGAAGACAGTCTTCAAGCATACTTCCCACTGAGCACAGACTGGATGAGGGGCTAGATCCTGCCATTCATGAAATCATAATCTGAGCTGCAACCAAGAGTCAAGGCTCAACCAACTCAGCCACCCAGGTGCCCTTATTTTGATGTTTCAAATGCATTTCTCAATATATCAATATTAAGGAGGGCACGTGTGGTGATGAGCACTGGGTGTTGTATGCAACTAATAAATTATTGAACACTAGAAATAAATAAATTAAAATTTAAAAATAAATAAGTAAAATGCATTTCTCTAATTGCTAATAATGTTGAGCATAATTCATGTACTTATTAGACATTGGTATATTTTCTGTCTTCTTTGGTTGCTTGTTTTGCACATATTTAAATAGATTTTCTTTTATTTTTAAGGGAGTCCTTTATATATTGTGCATAGGAATATATAATATGCATGTCTTACCAGTCTATAACTTGTCTATTTATTTTCAAAAGGAGTATTTTTAGTGGGAAAATTTTTATTGGAATTAGGTTTTATTTTTCATTTGTTGTCTTTCATGAGGGTTTTAAATGTACTGTTTAAAGAAAACTTTGCCCATCCCCAAGGCTGTGAAGATGCTCCCTTATCATTTCCTCTAGAAATGTTATAGTTTTGGTTTTTATGTTTAAGTTTATGGTTCTAACTTTCATATTTGGGTATATGGACCATCTCAAAATAATATTTGTGTATGGGTGACTAGCCAGTTTAATTAGAAATTTTCCATATAGATATCCACATGTTTCATTGATAAAATCTTTCCATTTTCTAGGAATTTAACCAGTGCCTTTGTTGAAAAATTTTCTTGACTAATACCTGTGGGGCTATTCCTTAACTCTCATTGCGTTCCTTTGATTTCTGTGCTTATCCCTATGCTAGTAACACACTGTCTTGATAATTGTAGCATTACAGCGATCCTTAAATGAGGCATTTAAGTCTGCCAGTTTTAATTATTCAGCATTGTTTTTGTTATTCTTTATACCTTTCATTACCATATAAATATTGGGATTTTCATCACTTTTCTGAAATTCCTATCTGTGCCTGCGTTTTGTTCTCCTTTCACCAGATTATTTAAGATATAATTATCATGGTTATTTTAAAGTAGGTTTAAATTCTTCCACAATTTAAATGACAAAATCTGGCCAGTTTCTGTATATGTTCCTATTGACTATTTAATCCGTTGACCATATAGACATGGTCTTGCTTTTTCATGTAGACATAAATTTTTTTATTGTGCCTAAGAACATTAGAAATTAAGGTAAATAATATTTATCCCCCCCAAATTTTTTTTTTTTTTTTTTTTGGTCAGGTCACTAGTGTTGGGGGATGTGTTCATCTAATCTTTGGTGGAGGTGCTTCTAGGGTTTATTGACTTTTAGTTAGATTCAATTCACTGCTGGTTTCAAATATTTAGAAAATGACATCAAGATTTTTCCCTTCAAAAACCCTTGGGATCTGAATACTAGAAAGGTTCTGGAAAGCTTAAAAGCTTTATAGCTGGAGATTTTGTACTTTTGGCCAAGATGAAATAACATGGACTCCATGTTATCCTCTCATCTGAAGCAACCTAAAAAGGCAGAAAATACATTTGAAATAACACTTGTCTAAACATGAGATATCAGGCAACAAAGTATAGTGACCCTTGAAAAACTGGGAAAAAATAAGGTGAGACTTATGACTGCCCAAGATTACTTTCTTAAGAGAGTTTCCATCCTGTGGCATAGTGGGGGGTGGTGCAGAGGGGAGGGATCCAAGTGGATGAGACTCTCCAAGTTGAGGAGACAGAGCTGACACTCCAAGGAGGCCAAAGTGACTAGAGTTTGTAAGCCAAAACATCAGATTGGAGAGAGCTGCATAGAGAAAGAACCCCAGAGAACTACAGAGGGCCCCCCTTGAGAATTCAGGCAAGTACTGATCAGCAAATGCACATGAGAAAACTACTCAGTGCTTGAGAAAGAATAACCCAAAAGATTAGACATAGTAGTACTTGGCATACCACAAGACCATAAATAGTGCCTGGTCCTAGCAGCAAGACAGGAAAATTTCAAAATGAGAAACATGAAAGCATCTTGTGAGGACTAATTAGCCCAGCCTAGTGCCCATCTACCACATTATAGCTACCATTTCTCTTGGTGAGAGACAAGAACTTGCCACCAAATCACTGCCACCACAATCAGCGCTACAATTAAGAGCTCCTTGTTCACCTGTTCCATAACTGTTCCTTCATCCTTAATCTATTCTCACATAGGAATCGTTCTTCCCATGTATTTCTTCAATCCGTTTACCTTATATCCTTCACTCTATAGCTTTTGATCACCTTGTTTCTTAAATCTCTTAGTTAGTAATCAATCCTTGGAAACCAATATGGTAATATGAGACTTTGAGGATTTTCTCATTGAAAAGAGATTTTGAGTAACCTTATGCCAAATCTGATTTTCTCCAACGGTTTTATCAAAAATGAAAGAAAAATAGGAGTCTAAAAGAAACACATGGTAGAAAAGCTTGAAATGGGTCATTTGGAAAAAAAGTAGTGAATTCAATCAAAATATTGTAAGAATAATGTGTGGTGTGGTGTCAAAGTGGTGAAATAATACATGGGAAAAAGGTGACACTAAGATTATGTTTATGAAATGTACTTTCTGTCCTGTTCTGCAGTTAAACTTAGATTTGTCTTATGCTTTATATTTTTCATACCTTTCATGATAAAATACATTAAAAAGTATTCCAACAATCAGAAAAACTATCATCTTTTCTTCATTTTGTAAATGTTTCTTGCAATTATGGAAATTGCCTTCAAAATTCATTTAATATTCATATTGGAATAAAGCATCTGTTGTGGCAGATGGGGCAAATGACATCAAGTTCAGCTGTTTAAATAACCCTTAAGGATCAATGTGTAGTTTACAAAAATAATTTGTAATTCATTTTGGATTAATTAATTTGAATTTGTGGTGTTCCATAAAGGCATACTGCAGCTGCTTCTATCACTGAATTGATTATATTCAACTGGTTACTCCCCTTAAAACATGCATTTTGACAGAGAGAAGACAATGCTCCCCATTGTGCATTCTTTAGCTTTACCAATGTAAACAATCTTCAAAAAATCTGGAAAGATAGCATAACTGAACATGACAACTCATTTGCATAATTATCTAGCTATTTAAATCTCTATACTGTGAAATTTCATCAATTCAAGTGCAGTATAAATAGATAGAGATACGAGCAAGTTTATTCAAATATCTTTGAATACATATATCTTTTTTTCTTTTCCCATTGACCTCTACCTCTCTACAAGATGTGGAGAAAAATAAATGTGTATTTTGCACTTATAATAAAAAGACCTGAGGCAATTTAAATCTATTTTTGGATGAGGTTTAAGAGAAATGATAGCTATAATTTAGTCCAAGATTTGTAAGATACAAATGCAATCATACATAAAAAAGATACTTCGTTGGCCCTTGTGAGAATTCACTCACTATTAGTTTTCCATTTTCATTGGCATAGGTTAAACTCTTCAGAAAATTCACTGACAAATATTTCCACATGGTAATTGAACTATTTTTTTAAAAGAATTCTGGTGAATAAAATAAATAAATTGACTTTTGATTGAATGTTTATAATAATCATTGGTTGGATTCTGCAATGGATTTTTCCACGTTTTTATTACACATTTTGAGAGGCTTTCTTAAATGCTTTTTCCCTTCCTCCTTCTATCTTGCATTTTTACCTAAAACACAGAAGTACTTTAGTTAAAGCAACCCCACACTTTCAGTAAATATGGATGTTTCAATTTCTAGCAGTACTAAAATTTGCCTTTTATGATTCTTTGGCTAGGGCATACTGAGAATCTACCAAGAAGACTATAATCATAAATGCAAGAGAGTATATCCCTTAGTTGCTGACATGATGGAACAAAACTTATTTCAGGAGGGAAAAAGTTTACCAAACCAGTATTATTACTATTGTTTAAACAAAGTCACTGTCTTCTTACTTACAAAAGCCCACAGGGCTACTGGAAGCATGGGTGTAATTTTCGTTCTTTTTGGAGTTATGAAATTCCTATCTTCCCCAAGAGAGGCCCTTCCTGAGAATCTCAGTCCCTTTATCATAAAGATGCACAAGAAAACAATTCACAGCTCCCTATAGCTAAGCTTATTTAATCATGTAGACCTCATTTTCCTCACACAGTATTTTTCAGTTAGGCTCTTTTATCTGATGGTGAAAATGTGTTAAGATTAATATACAATTCAGCAATAAATCACCACTTGCTCTGATTTGTCCAACAAGTGAGTGGAGATTCCCTATCTCAGAACATACTGTTTCACATTGACATGATTCTTGTTGTTGATCCAATCATAATTACTTGGTTGCAGTTTTTCAGTAGCTGGGTCATCACCATTAAATATATTCACAATTCTAATATTGCTGAGTTTTCCTATCCCCCCACATATTCTTCTACATGCATTCTTCGACTAGGGCTTTGCTTATGGATCTCCAACATTACACAGTCAGGAGGGTAGAGTCAGCTATCAGAGCTGCTTCAAGCCAAATCTAGTTCCTCACTGTTCTGTCATTTCCTACAGCAGTTTCTTAAATTCCACTACTCTCCTAGAGCTTTAACTTCAACAATTCCCTTAAAGACTACCTTTGGTCTTAGAATGTATATAATGTGGCTATAAACTACAATTAGCAGAACATAGTTATTTAAAGAGATAAACTTATTTACCCTTAGACACTAAGCAGTCTTTCAAGTATACAGGAGCCAATCTGAAAATTCAGTCGCATTTCAGATCACAGAGTACATCTAGTAAAAGCCCAGAATCTATTTAATATACATACAATATTCATTTACAGAGATGCAAAAAAAATCTAAATTAAGAAGACAAAATGGGCAGAGTCTGAGTAGACAATTTAAAAAGAGAGAACTGTAAGTAATTAATAAGAAAATACAAATGTTTCTAATTCCCATGGTCATTTGGAAAGTTAAATAAACAAAGAAATATTTGCCACCCCTTGAATTGGTAGAAATTTAAAATAAGTTATATCTATCATTTTGAATGACAATGAGAATGTAAGAGATGGATAATCCCATACACTCTAGTAGAAGCAACAATTTATAGAAACTTTTAAAAATACCTTGGTATTTTTTATCTTCTGTGTATGTATTCCTTAACTCAGCAGTTTCACTATGAATCCCCTTTCTGGAGAAATATGTGTTCAGATACACAGTAACTACCTAACAAAATGCTTGTTACATCTTTGTGTATATTAATAAGTAACTGAAAATAGCCTAATGATCACCAATAGAAGAATTATTAAATGTGCAGTATCCATCGTATAGAATATTATATAGTCATTAGAAAGTACTACGTGGATTGACTTAAATGATCCCCATGGCATACTTTTTTACATGATAAGAAGGTTTTGGAATGATCCATATGACTTGATCCCATTCATAAAAAATAATGCAAATATGTAATGAAAGGTTATGCAAACATATATGAGCATATATTTGCTATATGCATATATAAGTATATGTATGTGTACCTAACTTGTATACATACACACACAAATATAGATAGATTATATATAAATAAATAAGTTGAAAGAAAAGTACCTGAAAAAATACACACTAAATTGACAGTGGTGGTTATCCTTAAGAAAGGAAAGGTGCAAAATTGCCCTGTAAGAGAGAAATGGTAGCAGTTCAGAAAAGGGTACTATTGGTTTGCAACCTTGGGAATTCCCTGAGTAAATCTGAAATTGGCCCCATACACTGAGGTCTGGAATAGACAGAAAAAAGAAGCAGGCCATTTCAGATTGGTAAATAGCAGATTTGATAAAACAAGTGAACGTGCATAGAAGGCTCACATTGGGTGTCCACAAGATGAATAGATCTCTGGACCCACTGCCAAAATCTTATAAGTGTTAAAAGTGTATGTAGAGATTTCAACTGGGTTCAGTTATACATTTAGTACAGATAATTTCAACAGCATCTTATTCTCTCAGTCTACATCTTTGAAATATCTGCTATTATGCGAGTCTTAGGACAAATGTACATTCGGAGGACAGGAGGGAGGCAAGGAGCCTCTGATTGCCCTCGTCCAGCTCATGGGTCCACTGGTGGTCACACCCTGTTGGTGTGGTCATGCCCTCTTGGTGACCTCCTCCACAGGTACCCTTTCTTTTATCGATTTTACAGAAGTGTAATTAATTTAAAATAAACAAAATTTGACTCAGCAAAAGAATTTTATTTATTTCTTTTTATGATAAACACAGGGCATTTTTATTTTCATACATCACCCTTGTATACAGATGTTTAGTATTTGTATTCCAAACAAAATGATTTACAAGTCATTGTTAATGATGATAGTAGCATGTGATTTTTATTTAAGATCAGGTCACATCTTCCATTTAATATTTTCTTTCTTTTCAGACATTTTGGGCTCAAAATGCATCCATCTGTCTCTATATTTTCTTTTTGTTTTAAGCCCTTAAATTTATTTTAATTTGTTATGCAGCAAGAAAAAGCATATACATTAGGTATGCCATTTTATCTCCCCTTATTACTGTGAATGGGTTTGTTCCCTTCTTTTTCTAAAATTTTTATTTAAATTCCAGTTATTAGTTTCAGGTGCACAATACAGTGACTCAGTACTTCCATATATCACCCAGTGGTCACCAGAACAAGTGTACTCCTTAGTCCCCATCACCTATTTCACCCATCCCTCCTCCACCTACCCTCTGGTAACCATCTGTGTGTTTTCTTTTTCT
>NW_019154133.1:1431846-1490542 GCF_002288905.1 Enhydra lutris kenyoni | reverse complement strand
TTTCTTTCTTTCTTTCTTTCTTTCTTTCTTTCTTTCTTTCTTTCTTTCTTTCTTTCTTTCTATGTTCAGTTATCCACTGTATAGTACATAATTAGTCCTTGATGCAGTGTTCAGTGATTCATTAGTTAAGTATAATACCCAGTGCTCATCACAGCACATGCCTTCCTCAATAACCATCACCCTATTATCCCCTCTCTCCATCCTTCTCCCCTCTGAAACCCCCAGACTTTTTCTTGGGGTCCATAGTTTCTCATGGTTCATCTCCCTCTCTGATTTATCCCCCTTTGGATTTCCCTCCCTTCTCCTATTGTCCTCCATGCCATTGCTTATGTTTCATCTAAGTGAAACCATCTGATAATTGTCTTTCTCTGTTTGACTTACTTCACTTAACATATTCCCCTCCAGTTCCATCCATGTCAATGCAAATGGTGGGTAATCATCGTTTCTGATGGCTGAATAATATTCCAGTGTGTATATGTATCTTCTTTATCCACTCATCTGTTGAAGGGCATCTTGGCTCCTTCCACAGTTTGGCTATTGTGGACATTGTTGCTATGAACTTTGGGATGCATGTGCCCCTTCTTTTCACTACATATATATCTTTGGGATAAATACCCAGTAGTGCAGTTGCTAGGTTGTAGGGTAGCTCTATTCTTAACATCTTGAGGAACCTCCATGTTGTTTTCCAGAGTGGCTCTACCAACTTGCATTACCACAAATAGTGCAAGAGGGTTCCCCTTTCTCCACATCCTTGTCAATATTTGTTGTTTCCTGTTTTGTTAATTTTCATTCTAACTGGTGTAAGGTGGTATCTCATTGTGGCTGTGATTTTTATTTCCCAAATGGCTAGTGATGTTGAACATTTTTTCATGTGTCTGCTAGCTATTTGTATGTCTTTTTTAGAGAAGTGTCCATTCATGTCTTCTGCACATTTTTTGACTGGTTATTAGTGTTTTGAGTGATGAGTTTGAGAAGTTCTTTATAGATCTTTGATATCAGCCCTTTATCTGTAATGTCATTTGCAAATATCTTCTCCCATTCTGTGGGCTGCCTCTTAGTTTTGTTGACTGTTTCCTCTGCTGTGCAGAAGATTTATATCTTGATGAGGTCTCAAAAGTCCATTTTTGCTTTTGTTTCACTTGCCTTTGGAGATGTGTCTTGAAAGAAGTTGCCATGGTCTATGTTGAAGAGGTAACTGCCTATGTTCTCCTCTAGGATTTTGATGGATTCTTGTCTCACATTGAGGTCTTTCATCCATTTTGAGTTTATCTTTGTGTATGGTGTAAGGGAATGGTTCATTTCATTCTTCCATATGAAGCTATCGAATTTTCCCAGCACCCTGGGATCATGACCCAAGCCTAAGGCAGAGGCTTTAATCCACTGAGCCACCCAGGCAACCTCCAGCACCACCTATTGAAGAAACTGTTTTTCCATGTTTGGATATTAAACAAAAAATCCTAAAATTTGTATGGAACCAGAAAAAACTCTGAATCACCAAGGGAAGGATGAAAAAGAAAAACAAAGCTGAAGGCATCATGTTGCCTAACTTCAAGCTATATTACAAACCTGCGATCACCAAGACAGCATGGTATTGGCACAAAAACAGGCACATAGACCAATGGAACAGAATAGAGACTCCAGAAATAAACCCTCAACTCTATGGTCAAGTAATCTTTGACAAATTAGCAAAAGAATTTTAAAATGTGAGAGAGACAAAGAGATTGATTGTTTCCTTAGAACACTTTGCCCATTGGGTGCTAACTGTAATTACAAGGAATGCTATCTTCCTAGTTCCTTTTAGCAGAAGATTGTTAATGTTTAATGGCAGCAGTAGTTCCCAGATGTAGAAAGGCTAGCAACTGGTAGCTTCACTGGCCCTTCCCGATCTGCTAGTAATTAGAGAAGCAATTACTTCCCCAGACAGACTAACAAATAATTGGCCAAGCACCATTTTTAACAACAATATCCTAATTCTGAAGAGAAATTCAAATGGCATATGCTAAACAAAGAATGGTTTTAAGTAAAATAACTAGGTCGGAATAAACCTACATCAAAAATATCAATTATTGGGGTGTCTGGGTGGCGCAGTGGGTTAAGCCTCTGCCTTCAGCTCGGGTCATGATCCCAGAGTCCTGGGATTGAGCCCCGCATCGGGCTCTCTGCTCGGCAGGGAGCCTGCTTCCCTCTCTCTCTCTGCCTGCTTCTCTGCCTACTTGTGATCTCTGTCTGTCAAATAAATAAATAAAATCTTAAAAAAAAAAAGAATATCAATTATTTTTTCCCTACCAGACACCAGCTCAGAACACAAAATATCTGCCTCTCATTTCTTTCCTTTTTTTTCTCCATTTTACATGTCAAATATGAGATCAACAATGATTATGGTGGGGTTGCTTTAGAAGCTTCAAATATTTTACCAAGAAATGAATAAGATCTTTGGCTTGTCCATGTGATAGATAGTTATTGTACCTCTGGTTAAAGAGATGTTAACTTTTTTTTCTTTTTTAAATATTTATTTATTTATTTTAGAGGAGGGCAGAGGGAGGAGAGTGAGTCTTAAGCAGACTCCAACTTGAGTGTGGAGCCTGACATGGGGATCAATCTCACCACCCTGAAATCATGACTCTAACATCAGGACTCTGACATCAGGACCAGAACTGAAACCAAGAGTTGGACAGTTAACAGACTTGATGCTTAGGTGACCCTAGGAGATGTCTACTTTTTATTTAAGCATCTACTGGTTGGGATGATTACTTTCCCTTTTAGCATACCTGTGCACAAGAAAAACAAAACAAAACAAAACAACAACAACAACAACAAAACCCTGTCTGAAGGAGAGAAATTAGGTCAAATACTAACACCAAATCCTGACCCTTCATGACTAGGCAGAAATTACAAAGGATGTTCTTGCTGTGATTTATTTATCGCTTCCTGAAAGGATTCTGTATTTAATTCAACCACATTTACTAACAAGGGCTTTTGCTTTTTATGCTGGAAGAAAAATCTACAAACATATAGTTTCAAAAGATCAGACATAATAAAGAATACTAAGTCTCCAAAAGAATACTTTAAATGCTCTGAACTTCATTGTACACACAACAAACATTTTTGAAGCTGTAGGATTTAAGCATGGCTTATTCAATCCAAGACTCCTAATTATATCAATTGCAAAACAGTTGCGTGTTTCCAGATGCATTCCTCAACAAACTCCAGAGCTACTGCAAGAAAGTGCTCTCCAGGTAATAATTCTGACAATCTTTAAACAGCACATCTACTGGTATTACCATGTAATTAATAGAAATATCTACCACATTGTCACTTCTATGTGAGACTTTGACACAAAAGTTATCTTTGAGTAAATAATCATCATTTAACTCTATTTTTGCTTTCCTGAGTTTGAATATTCAGGGATAAATCACAAAAACAAACAACAACAACCCAGCCTTTAGCCCTTCCTTAAGGAAAAAAAAATATACTCAATTAATTTAAAAGACATATATATATATTTCTTTTAAATGGTATATATGTACATATATACATACATACCATTAGGCCATTATTTTAGGTTGTTTGTTGATTTCAAGTTTTTAATTAAATTCTAGTTAGTTAGCATATAGTGCAATATTAGTTTTAGGAGTTGAATCTATTAATTCACCACTTATATATACACCCAGTGCTCATCAAAAGTGCCCTACTTAATACCCATCACCCATTTAATTCATCCCCCACCCACCTCCCTTCATCAACTCTCAGTTTGTTCTATGTAGTTAAGAGTTTGTTTTATGGTTTGCCTCTCTCTTTTTTCCACCTATTCTCATCTGTTCTGTTTCTTAAATTCCACAAAACACAGGAAACAACAGATGCTGGCAAGGCTGAGGAGAAAGGGGAACACTCTTTTTTTTTTAATTTTTAAAAATATTTTATTTATTTATTTGACAGAGAGAGAGAGAGATCACAAATAGGCAGAGAGGCAGGCAGAGAGAGAGGGGGAAGCAGTCTCCTTGCTGAGCAGAGAGCCTGATGTGGGTCTCACCCCAGGACCCTGAGATCATGACCTGAGCCAAAGGCAGAGGCTTAACCCACTGAGCCACCCAGGTGCCCCAAAAGGGGAACACTCTTATATTGTTGGTGGGAATGCAAAGTGGTGCAGCCACCCTGGAAAACGGTATGGAGATCTCTCAAAAAGTTAAAAATGGAACTACTCTATGATCCAGCAATTGCACTGCTTGGTATTTACCCCAAATACTGAGTCAAAGGGAGATATGCACCCAGATATTTATAACAGCATTATCAACAATAGCCAAATTATGGAAAGAGCCCAAATGTCCATTGACTGATGAATGGATAAAGTAGAGGTGATATGTATATAGAATGGCATATTCCTCAGCCATACAAAAGAATGAAGTCTTGCCATTTGCAATGATAGAGATGGAGTTAGAGTGTATTATGCGAAGTGAAATAAGTTAGTCAGAAAATATAATATAATGCATTTTCCACTCAAATCTTTTCCATATACTCATTTTTTTTTAATCTTTATATGTTTTTTCATCTGGATGTCCTTTATCTAGATGTTAAAGCACACTGCCTAATCTTAAATACAAATCTCTCAAAGGGAAGTCATTTCTTTGGGACTCTCCAAGTTCTTTAGACCAAAAAAACTGCTACATTTCCTTTGTTCACTCCTGAATGCAGTGGAACCATTTGCAATAATTTCCTTTGAAGATGCAAATATCAGGCACAAGTCATTTCCGTTTATTAATATCTCCTAATAGCAACTTGATTCATCTGAGGATTTTAAAAACAATTCAGAGCACATTTTTGTTAATTTCCAGCTCCAGAACCAAATTTTATCTTCTTTGGTATGTACACTCTTTTTTTAAAAATGTCTTTACAGGGGCACCTGGGTGGCTCAGTGGTTAAGCCTCTGCCTTCAGCTCAGGTTGTGGTCTCAGGGTCCTGGGATCGAGTCCCACATCGGGCTCTCTGCTCTGCAGGGAGCCTGCTTCCTCCTCTCTCTCTCTCTGCTTGCCTCTCTGCCCACTTGTGATCTCTGTCAAATAAATAAAATCTTTAAAAAAAATAAAATTAAAAAAATTAAAAATGTCTTTACAAGTATATATACTTTTAAAAATAGAGTTCAAAAAATAGAGTTCCACTTAGAGTTGTATATTCTCAGGATGAACATAACAAATTATCCATTTTATAATATATAGTGTAGATTGAGATCTTGCCAAGTTCATTTTCTCTAATGATTGTGATGAAATGAATATAACCAAAAGTCATATTATTAAAATAGGGTAAGAGGATGAAGTTTTAAACATATCCATTAGTCACATTCTATCAGTTGTTTTAAAAGTCTTAAAATCGCCACTTTGTAACCTCTTTATTACTTCAGAGAAAATATTGCTCTGTTCTCTGTTTCCTTTGTGTATATCCTTTTCATCACAAAACTTCAATTGCCTAATGTCTGTGAGTTTTAATGACTAATTGCATCTCAAAATTTCTAAGCCTCAATTTTATATAGCAAAATTTGATTATTGTAGAAGAGCTGATCTATCTAACAACCAATTGCCATATATTTATTAATTTATTATGAAGTGTAGGTATGGAAACAATATTTATTAGTTTGTAAGTAGTACCATTTTTAATTTTGGAGGAGACATTACTTTCTTGGTCTTACTTTGACAGAGTGTTAGTTGCTCACCAGTTTGTGGGAAGTAAATTGGAACAGCTTTCTTTTTCATTTAAGTTGTCTCTTTCGGTTCCTTAGCTGTTCTTAAGCTTCTTTTAGATTTCTGCCATCAATAATCTCTTAACATGCTGACAGAGGAAACTATCAAGAGGTATTTTTATCTATCCTTATATGATTTCATTTATTATGTGCTGCAATAAAGCCGCAGTAATATGCTTGTGCAGCATTTCCACTTTGTACTGGATGAAAAAAAAAGAGAATCAAAACCTGGAGAAATATTTCTATATTCCATTTCATTACCTAGTGAAGACATTAAATGTAAAAGTTCTACATTGCTTAAGATATTGATGTGCCATATTACACAGATGGAGCAGAATACAATCTCAGCCTCATGTGAAAAATGTGCCTTTTCCTTTCAACACATTTAAATTATACTCCACAAACTGAATTTTAATAAATATTTAAGAAGAAATGTTCAGACTCATACGAATAGAGTTTAATGATATTATAACCTCAGATTTTATAATTATGAATTTTCATCTTATATGTACTCACCGTAATTTTCTTTTTAGCACGTAGAAAATGTTACTGTCTATGATCAAAAGCCATCATTTACACATGAGTTTTCCAGGCTTTCTCGATCAGAGACTCCTTTGTGAAACTTTTGAAAAGTGTATTCCTGAGTCACTCCTCAGATCACCACTATTAAGGTCACAAAAAAGGGACCTGGGGATCTGAAATTTGAGGAAGTTATCAGATGATCATTATGATCTTCAATCTCAATGTAATGAGCCCTCCGTGTTATATACAATTGATGAATCACTATATTCTACCTCTGAAATTAATAGTGTACTATTTGTTAATTCATTGAGTTTAAATTAAAATAAAAATCTCCGGAAACTGGCAGCTGCAAGGCACCCTGGGACATGCACTGTCTTTGGGTTTATCCTGCAGAGAATGCTGCTCCCCCTGGAGAGGCCAGGCATTAGGGCACAAGCAGAACATGTAGAGTGCACCTACATATTGTCAGAGCTGGTATTTGAACATAGGCAGTTGGTTCCAGAAACAAATGTTTAACTTCTGTGCTATGCTGCCTCTCAGCTGTAGGCTTCTCTTCTGTAGCTAGAAATGAGATAACAGCTCCTCCTTCTCAGTTTTGTGGAGAATATTCCCTCTCCCGCCTTCTTGGGCAGTGTTAAACACGTTGAAATAAAAAAATATATGTTAAACTAACTCTAATTTTGTTGTTAAAATAAACATTACGTTTTCAAGACACTCTGTGCCTATTCTTAGTTCTCATAATATGTAGGTTACTTTCAAGCTGCTGAGTTGCAAAAGAAGGCTTATTGCTCTGGTTGCTCTGGGCTCCCAAATATATCTACTGGCAAAATATCTGAACTGTGGCCAAATATGTTTATGTAGAGCCCCACCTCTAAGTCTGTTCAGTAGTGAACTCTGCCCTCACTTTCTGCACACATAACGTTCTTTTTTTTTTTTTTTTTTTTTTAGTTTATTTGACGACAGAGACCACAAGCAGGCAGAGAGGCAGGCAGAGAGAAAGGGAAGCAGGCTCCCTGCTGAGCAGAGAGCCTAATGTGGGGCTGGATCCCAGGACCCTGAGATCATGACCTGAGCTGAAGGCAAAGGCTTAACCCACTGAGCCACCCAGGCGCCCCATAACATTCTTTACTCATTTTTCATCTCTTTACATTATTGCTAAATCACCCATTTTGTAAAATCCACTTATATCTTCCACATAATAATTGAGTATGAACCCTTGGTCTTTAAAGCACTCAATCAACATTTCTCATATATTCCCTTACATTCCTAATCTAGACTGTCATCATTTTGGAAAGTAGGACTCGTCTATTGTGTTAGCTCTTACACACAGCACATAGAACATAATAGGTGTCAAAAAAATATGTAGGCAACAGATGAATAACTAAAAAGAATTGATGGGAGCCATTGGTTTCATATTATGCAATATGGCATTATATAAGTTACTTATTTTAAGAATCACTTAAAAACAATAATTTTTAAAAATAAGTAGACATCTTGGGGCACTTGGGTGGCTCAGTTGGGGAGTCTGCTTCTCCCTCTCCTTCTGCTTCTCCCTCTCCTTCTGCTTCTCCTTCTCCTTCTGCTTCTCTACCTATTCATGGTCTCTCTCTGTATCTCTCTGTCTCAAATGAATAAATAAAACCCTTAAAAACTAAATAGACATCAGTTTCATATGGAATACAACATGAGGAATCCTGTACTATCCTGAATTTATTTAAAATTAAGTAAGCTCATTAATTTTATGTAATTTTTTATATTTATTGGAAATGAACATTCTTTAAACTGAGTATATTGTAGACATACAGACATTTTACAATATTATAAAATTATGTAATAGAGTAAGTCATCTGGTGCAAAAATTCACATTTTCATAATACAAGTCTTTCAATATCTAAGGTTATGTATACCAGAAAAAATATAATAATCTATTTAGGTATTATCCTATTCAGAAGAAACAGTCTTGAAAGTCAGAAGTTTAAATATACTTGTCTTAGTAATAAAGATTCACTGATCAAAATGAAAATGAAATCAATGATATAGTATTTAATAATTTAAATCCGAGTCTATGTGTAAAAATATAACAATAAAGCTGTGGTAAATAATGCCATTTTATATGTTGCTTTAATATCCTACAGATAACACCTATCATCAAAATGACTATTTGGTGTATTATCTGAATGTATGTTTCCCCTCAGTGAACCAAGTTCAAAGACATCTCTAATATCTTTTTGTCAAAATTTAGCCCACTCATTATTTTTTTATTATTAAAAAATAATGAATTAATGAGTGAACGTATAAGTAATATATTTGAAATGAATGCAGTGGGAATTTCTGATGTTTACCAAGATGGCATAAAAACAACTCTCAAAAATTAAGAAATTTTAAAGTCAACTATTCGAAGACTCTGAAAATAAAGCAAAGTAGAGGGATGGGATGGGGGGGTAACTTGAATTAAGTGATTAGTACGGGGAAGAACGTCATCTTTTGTTTTATTTATTTATTTTTTTACTTCCTCTTCTGGCATTGATCCCAGGGTGAACCCCTTGCAAAAGGTAGCAAAAACTTTGACAGAGCTCCTGGCCAGAAGACTGAGAAAAAAAAAAAAAAAGTGCCCCTGTGAGATACAGATTGTAGAAAGAATCCTTATCATCATCATAATCATTATCTTTTTAATTAATAGTCTTACTTTGTAGGGTAATTTTAAGTGTTCAGAAAAATTAAGTGGAAGGTTTAGACAATCCCATTTGTATTCCCTCTCACTTATGACCTTTCTCCCTTCATGGTTTCTCTTCTTACTAACATCTTGTATTAGTTATAATTGATAAGTCAATATTAATATATCATCATTAACTGAAGTCTACAGATTATATTAGGGTTCATTCACTGTGTTGTACATTCTGTGAGTTTTGTCAAATGTGCCCACACCTATCCACTATTAGTATTATACAGAATAGTTTCACTGTCATAAAAGTCTTCTGTGTTCTACATATTCAACTCTTCTCCCCTCCCCACCCCAATCTCTGGCAACTACTGATTTTTTTCATGTCTCTATTTTTTTTCTTTTCCATATTTCATATACCCGGTCCCGGTCAGTATATACCACTTTCAAATTGGCTTCTTTCACTTAGCAATATGCATTTAAGATTCCTCCATAATTTTTTGTGACTTGGTAGCTCATGCTTTTTTATTGCTGAAAAATATTCCACTGTGAAGGTAGTCTTCCATTTATGCATTAACCTACTGAAAGACATCTTAGTTGCTTCCAAGTTTAGGCAATTATAAATAAAGCTTCTTTGAACATATGTATGTAAGATTTCATGTGGATATAAGCTTTCAACTCATTTGTGTAAATACCAAGAAGCATGATCTTATTTTTTTTATACTTTTTAAAATTTAAATTCAATTAGTTGACATATAATGTATTAGTTTCAGAGGTAGAGGTCAGTGATTCAGCAGTCTTATACGATACCCAGTGCTCATTAAAATATATACCCTCCCCAATACCTATCACCCAGTTTCCCCATCCCTCCACTCACCTCCCTCCAGAAACTTTCATTTTGTTTCCTATAATTAAGAGTCTCTTATGATTTGTCCTATCTTAACAGTATGTTTAGTTTTGCAGAAAACTGGCAAACTGTTCTTAAGGGATTGTACCATTTTCCATTCCTGTCAGCAATGACTAAGATATCTTGTTTCTCTACATCCTTGTCAGCATTGGGTGTTGTCAGTGTTTTGAATTTTAACCATTCCTTTTTTTCCTCCCGCAGTGTTCCAAGATTCATTGTTTATGCACCACATCCAGGACTCCATGTAACATAAGCCCTCCTCAATACTCACCACCAGGCTCACCCATTCACCCTATCCTCTCCCTTCCAAGACCTCAGTTTGTTTCTCAGAGTCCACAGTTTCTCATGGTTCATCTCCCCCTCTGATTTCCCCCAATTCACTTTTCCTTTGCTTTTCCTAATGTCCTCTGTGTTATTCCCTATGCTTCACAAGTAAGTGAAACCATATGATAACTGACTTTCTCTGCTTGATTTATTTTACTCAGCATAATCTCTGTCCTGTCCATGTTGATACAAAAGTTGGGTATTCATCCTTTCTAATGCAGGTGTAACACTCCATTGTATATATGGACCATATCTTCTTTATCCATTCATATGTTGAAGGGCATCTTGGCTCTTTCCACAGTTTGGCAACTATGGCTATTGCTGCTATGAACACTGGGGTACAGATGGCCCTTCTTTTCACTACATCTGTATCTTTGGGGTAAATACCCAGTAGTGCAATTGCAGGGTCATAGGGTAGCTCTATTTTTTTAATTTATTAAGGAATCTCCACACTGTTTTCCAAAGTGGCTACACCAACTTGTGTTTAGTGATAGCTCATTATTGTCTTATTTGTTTAAGATTTTGTTTATTTGAGAATGAGAGAGGGAGAGAGAGAGCATGGGGTGGGGAGGGTCAGAGGGAGAAGCAGACTCCCCGCTGAGAAGGGATCCAGGTGCAGAACTTAATCCTGGACTCCAGGATCATGACCTGAGTTGAAGGCAGTCACTCAACCAACTGAACCACCCAAACGCCCATCATTATTGCTTTAAATTGCTATTCCTTAATAATAACATGAAATATAAACATAAAATAATAAAAAACCATAAAATAATAACATAAAATATTGAGCATATTCCTACATGCTTATTTCCATCTGTATATCTTATCTGGTGAAATACCTGTTCAGATTTTTTGCCCATTTTCAAATTTTATTGTTTCTTTTTTTTTTATTTTTTAACCATCTTTTACTTGTAAAACATGAACTTATATTAACATTTTTAAAGAAAATGATTTTGTGTATATCTCTAAAATTTCTAAGAAAGACATAGAGAATGTTGCCTAATTTTGGTTGCTGCCTTTGAATACAGTCTACTATTGAACTCATTAAAGTTGGAAATGGAATATAAGGAGCAAAGATAGTAGAAAAATAGGAAAATACAAATTTCCTTGGGCTTCATTAGGAACATGCAATGAATAGTATCATTCTATTCATCCTTCTCATTTTATGGGAGAAAATAAATGCCAACATTAATTGACCAGCTTGATATCATTTTTATTCTTTAAGATCTTACAGTGATGATACTTCTGAAGTGTTCATTTTCTTTAAATCAAAACTTTTGTCTTTTAACCTCTCTTGGCTCTATCATTGTCATCATGAGAGCCAGAAATCAATAGGTGACATCTAATGAGAGATTATAACTTTTTGGTTTCATTATATAGATCATTAAATTGGCTAGCAAGTTTGCTTCATTTTCATGGAGGGGTCAGTTTTAAGGTCATTTGTCTTTTTTAACATGAAGATCAAATGGGATATTCCTTTATTTAAGCAAGCAACCAGCATAGATAAGCACATTTAATTATAGATTTAATTTGTGTCTCTTCTATGGTTATAGTTCCTTTTATATTTTTGCAGCCTATTTCTGTTCCATGGAGCTTTCTTTTATTTTCAAATTCCTTAATGCAGGACATTTTGTAATGTATTTTATTCTTGTATTATATATGATGGCTTCCATTCCTTTAGTTATTCTTTTATTTGCCAAATCAAACTAATCTTACACTTAAGTTGTACTTCTCTGAATGTTTTGATGTGCCCTCAACTCTGATTAGCTCTTTTACCTAATTTAGATACAAGCACATAAACAAGTATAAAAGCTTTAATGTAGCTTATTTACATGTCAAACCAGGGCAGACTTACTTTGTCTGGCCTATATATGTCTAATAGGGATAATGGAAGTGCTGGAAAAAATATCAGTTTATAAACATAAACTAGTTTTAACAAATTAACCAAAGGGATAATGGAAGTGCTGGAAAAATAATATTAACTTGTAAACCGGAACTAGTTTTAACAAATTAACCAAACATGTAATGAAATCATAGATGTATGATTTTTGTCTTTTTTTTATGTTTTATGTTATTTAACTCTTCAAACATAATGAAATTGTCATGTGTAATCCAGAAATGAACAAAATAAAAATAGCTGAGCCTATTCTTATAATGTCTCATGGTTGACCAAGGATACTAATAGCAGTTCTTTGGTCCAAGGAATGATGATGTTTTAATAAGTCCAGTGGGGCTCAACTTAGCATATCTTGAAGCTTTTCTCATCAGCTGTTTAATAACATTACAACAGAGAACTTGAGTACTAAAGTTTCATCTTGAGTACTAAAACTGACTGACAATTTGTGACTGCACAGAGTGCGGTGCTGATGAAACTTCTAATGTCTTATCTAAGTTTATTGGGCCATAGATTGATTAATACTTAGAGCACATAAGAGGCAAAGGCACTTCATGTGTCACAACTTTAGTGAGCATACTCTCAGGTGAATTATACCAGATAATTACACTAGATAGCAACATCTAAATAGACAAAGAACTTTAAAAAAATAGTTCACCCATAAAAGCAATGGTCATCTCCTTCCTATTTGATCTACGATGATTGATAGATTGGTGTGTAGACAGGGCCCATGAGATACAGTTTTCTGTGCTTGAAAAGAGAGTAGGATCACTTGACTGAAAATAAGCCTGGTAGATAATATGTTCTTTTCTTTTCCTCTGTAGAGAATTGTGTTTAAACTATAAAAGTCTAATCCATCTCCCTTTTCTATAACAAGTGGAACGCATGAAAAAAAAATTACTTAACACTGAGTTAAAAGAAGAAGCACTCTGCATACAAATGCCTTCAGTGTGGGTCTTTCAGAATGATGTAGAGAGTTCACAAAATCACATGTCATCTACCTGTGGAAAAATGAACAATTTTCATATGGACGACCAAAACTACCATTCCACAGGAGAAGTGCCTGCTCTGGTTCATTCTAAAGGGTCAAGTCCATTACACATATAAATCACTCTACAAACCTTATAGATGTCAGCTTTCAGAAACAAGGTCCAGTATTAGTTCTATACAGTTTTATTTACTTCATCCACCAAAGTTCATCATTAAAGCCAGTATAACCTAGAAGAAAGTGTACAAATAAATGTTAGGTCATATTCCAAGTGTTCAGCTTGGAAAATTCAAGTAATATAGTTTAATCTTACTACTAGCCTTCATTTGCCATATTCTTGATGACAAATAAATAAAAGAGGTTACAAGATTCTCTTTCTTATAAAATCTTCATTGTACTCTATTGTCATAATCCCTTTCAGGGAAGTGTCACAAAGAATAAGAATAATAAAAGGGTATTTATTCTTTATGAGGCTTGTTATTTACCAAGCCAGTTAATATATTATTTTTCTCTGAAAATCTAAGGAAACAAGATGGGCAATATGTCTATGTTTTTATTCATTCAGACTATCTGCCTTTATCTCATTACTGCACAGGTACTCTTTTATGTCAATCTTCCTTTTATTTTATATTGTATTAGAAGCTCTAGGGGAAACAAATGCCTACTTTAGGAAGCTGGTGAAAGCTAACATGTCAAGGGAATAGAGATAGAAGGTGAGAGGTAAGAAAGAAAACAGTTTTCGAAGGCCAATGAATTAGGTACACTTAGTCATAAATTACGTGACAAAATTATTTTTGAGATGTTTAGAATAGAAATGGGGGAAAGAGAAAAATGCCACTAACCAGAACAAAATCAATCTGTAATATAAATATATGCTTCATGCTGCTCAAGAGATTTCTTCTATGTATAAATGCACTTGTTTTACATGCATACTGTTTACTTCATTTATTCATTGTTTGGAGATACACAGAGTAGCGATTATCTCAAATGACTTCTCTATGACACTGTTCATTGGTAGTTACTCAAGTGAGACATCCTCATTGTGTTACTTTGGTTTAGCTGATTATTTCCTTGGCTGTAAAACAACAAAAATATGGCTCTTGGTGTAAGTAAGGTTTTGATTATCATAAAATTTGTTTTATGAACTATATACAATACAGTTAGTACAAAATCATTCAATGTATTGATTTTGGTTTTGGCATAGTTCTATCTGAGCAGTATGCATCAATGCGACCCACTGTACAAGTGCCTTTTCCTACTCTAATACCCTCAGCTTTAAGCCACGTCTCTCGCTTTTGCTAAATTAGATTAAAAACTAAATCGAGCATGCTATTTAAAATAATTCTTAAAAGTTCTACAGCCTCGATATGCAGTGTTCCTACCTTTTCTAATACTTTATTCCAACATTATATACAGTTATTATCTTACGTAATGTATGGCATTATTGTTCTCTGGATTGTTATATAGATTTCACTTTCTACATCCTCATCTGCATTATCATTCATTTTATATAGTTTAGCCTAAGTGGTTCTTCTCAAATATGAATTTAATTAATGTTCTGTTGCTTAAAACCCTGCTTGCTCTCATGATTATAATATGGCCCATAAGCCCTATGGTATTTGTCACTTCTTTACCTTCCCAGTTTTCTCCCACACATTGTATACAAGATATACTTAATACCCTTTTCCAAAAAGGTTTTAATTCTGATTACTTTTATTCCTTCTACCAGGAATGCTATTATTCTCTTCTTTTTTTTTTTTTTTTAAAGAGTTTACTTATTTATTTGGCAGACAGAGATTACAAGTAGGCAGAGAGGCAGGCAGAGAAAGAGAGAGGGAAGCAGTCTCCCTGCCAAACAGAAAGCCCAATGCGGGGCTCAATCCCAGGACCCTGGAACCATGACCTGAGCTAAAGGGAGAGGCTTTAACCCACTGAGCCACCCAGGTGCCCTGTATTATTCTCTTCTACATAGGATGCCTGGACAACTGTTTTGCATGGGTCATATCGCAAATTTGATAACTCCTTTTTACAGAAGAGAAAGATACTCTTCTTAGTATCTTCTGCTATACTTATGTCTTATTAAATCATTGAATTGCAACTTCCTTCTTCCTTTCTATTCATTCCTTGCATTGCAAATCCTTGATGTAATGGTTATGTGGCATATTGGTGGAAATTGGCAAGTCAGATAATCTGATCCTAATTTCTATCCATTTGCCCCAATTCACTGCAAATAAATATATAGCCTAAATAAAAATAGGTGAAAATCAGGTAAATTATGCTTCTAGACAAGTCTTCTTTCTTTCCTATTCAACCAGATTGCTTCTCTGAGTCCCTCCTACATTGGCATGTTGCATTCACTCCTGCCCTAGATCCTGGGACTATACTTTACTCATTTTTACTTTCCAAACCAAGTACAGTAGATGCTGAATTAATTTTTGTGTGTGAGAAATTATAGAGGAATTAGTAACAACAAACCTGGTTTGGACACTTAAAATGGGAATTAATGTAATTAACAATGAACTATAACCTTACATTCTCTAACACATTTAGAGAGTGCTTTTGAAAATATAAATAGTATCATGACTTATCATAATTAATATAAACACTAAATGATATTAAAATATTTCTTTTTATTGTTATTATTATGTTCAGTAACCCAACATATAGTACCTCATTAGTTTTTGAGTAGTGTTCAACATTTCATTAGTTGTGTATAACACCCGGTGCTCATCACAACACATGCCCTTCCTAATACCCATCACCCAGTTACCCCATCCCTCCACCCCCTCTCTTCTGTTAACATCAGTTTGTTTTCCAGAGTCTCTCATGGTTACTCTCCCTTTCTAATTTCTTCCAATTCCGTTTTCCCTCCCTTGAAATATTTCATTCTACATCCTGGAAATCAGGTTTGATATCTTTTTTTTTTAAGGATTTTATTTTATTTTATTTTATTTTTGACAGAGAGAGAGAAGAAAAGCATGCACACAAGCAAGGGTAGTGGCAGGAAGAGGGAGAGGGAGAAGCAGACTCTTCCCGATGTGGGGCTCAAACTCAGGAGCCCGGACCATGACCTGAGCTGAAAGTAGACCCTTAACCCACTGAGCCACCCAGGTGCCCCTCAATATCTTTTATCAAGGGTCTCAAAGCCATAAAATTATTCTGTGACTTTTTGATAGCTATCAACTAAACTACAATTGTAGGTTTGAAGACTAACGACAAGCATCTGCTAAATAAAGCAGAAAATAGTTTTCATCCAAATAATATTTTCTGCTGATTTGAGTGTCCCTCAGAATGAGCAAGTTTAAATGGTGATCTGGACTAGGTACAGATAAAGATGAAACTCCTACAAGACCATTCAATTTAAAGAGTATTTGATGATGCAATAAAGTATAAAACAGAACTATACAATTTTTACCTGAAGTTTTAGTTACTTTTCTTGATTCTGGCAGGAAACTTTAAGGATAATGATTAACAAAGTAGTTAAAATGCATGAACACACTTTATTAATGTTTTATGTGTGAAATGTGAAAACCTGTCAAGATAAACTCAGACTGGAAATGTCATCTTTTTTCCCCCTCCAAAATAGTTCCTTGAAGCTTATGTTTAAAGCATAGTCTTTATAATCACATACTGAAACATCCTGAAGGTATCATGATTATTTTTAATATAATAGTTCTTTTACATTCGAAAGAATTTCTACTGTTAGAGAAAAGGATGATGAGAAATCAAGAGTTCACACAAAACAGCCCTCTAAATCTGAATCTTTTCACACCTTTTACAATAAAACAACAAGGAAAACATATAGGATCACACACACTTTAAGCAGAACAAGGCAAAGAATATTACAAGTTTCAGATTACCTGTGAGTAAGAAAATAAACCCAAATTTAGCAGACCATTTCCAATAACCCGAGGATGGGATGGGACTACAGCATCTTTTTAGTAAAGAGAAAGCTAAAACTCTCAATGATAGTGTTGGAAGAGTACCATTTTTGCGAAAAGTGGGATAATTTATGAGGGAGAAGACCAATGGAAACTGTGGAGGAAAGAGAAAGAAGGAAAGAATTGAAGAAAATTAAAAGACCTATAACATATCATAGCCAAACATGAATAGCATTGATTATACCAACCAAAGAGAGAAGCCTTCAACCAAGCACCTGTAGTTAAGTAAGCTCAAACACTCACGGAGCTGCCTGAATATGACTATCTTTGAAGGTCCACAAAAATGTAACATTTCAAATGAAAGAAAATAGTAACTATATAAATATTGTATATAGATAAAATTAAAAAAACAAAAATTGAAATATTTCAGATAGTAAAAATTCTCCCCATAACCAAACATGAAATACTTAGAATCCCTAACATGATTAGCTATCATTAAAAAATCATTTACAGATATTAAAAGAAGATTCTCTTAAATTAGAAATACAAAAGTTTAAACAAAAATAGACAAAATTCGGGGTGCCTGGGTGGTTCAGTCAATTGAGCATCTGACTCTTGGTTTAGGCTCAGTTCATGATTTCAGGGTCCTAGGATCGAGCCCCAAGGCAGGCTCCACACTCAGCACAGAGTCTGCTTGTCCCTCCCCTTCTGTTCCTCCCCCGTCCCGATTCTTGTTCTTTTCTCTCAAATAAATAAAATCTTTAAAAGAAAAATGACAAAACTTGATCCAAAAAAATGGCAAACTTTATGTTGGAGAAACTGGCAGACACTTGCTTTAAATTAACAAGGGTAAGATCACCAGTGGTAATTCATGTTAATATTATTTGCCCCTTGATATAATGTGATGAAATACAGTATCTCTTGTATTATTCTAAAAAAGTCTATAACACCATTTTAATAATGAAAACAGAGCAGGCAGAGCCAAATTGAGAGACAGTTTACATAATATTGAGTATGTTTCAAAAGTGTTGAGGTTAACGAGAGTGTAATATGATTCAGCCTGTATGGAGAATGATATGGAGTTTCCTCAAAAATATAAAAGTCATACTGCCATATGATCTAGCGATCCCATTTCTGGGTATTTCTGGGTATTTATTCAACATAATTGAAATGAGGATCTCAAAATGATATCTGCACTCCAATCTTTATTGCAACATTATTCACCATAGCCAAGATATAAAAACAACCCAAATGTCCATTGACAAATGAATGGATAAAGAAAATATGGAATATATACAATGAAATATTATTCAGTCTTTGAAAAGAAGGAAATTCTGTTACTTAAGACAACATGAATGAACCTGGAGGACATTAGAATGAGTGAAATGACCCAGTCATAGAAGGAAAATACTGCATGATTCCACTTCTATCAAATATCTAAAATATCTAAAATCTCATAGAAACAGAAAACAGAATGGTGATTGCCAGGCACAGGAAAGAGGTATAAATTAGGAATTCTTGATTAATTGGTGCAAAGTTTCAGTTATGAAAGATGGGTAACTTCTAGAGATCTGCTGTACAACATAGCACCCACAGTTAAAAATACTGTATTGTGCACTTCAAAATTTTGTTTAAAAGGTAGATCTCATGTTAAATGTTCTTATCATTAAAAAGCCAAGCAAAGTTAAAAAGGAGACACAAGTAAACTTTTGCAAGTAGTGAATGTCATTTTCCTTAGTGGTAGTGATGGTTTCATGGGTGTATGCATCATGTCCAAACCCATCAATTACATATGTTAAATATGTGCACTTTTAAAGCTCAATAAAGCTGTCTAATATAAAAATAAATAAATGGTCACATATTAGAGAAAGCTGAGGGGTTATGCTGCATTGGACACTGGAACAGAAAAAAGATATTAGTGGAAAAAAGAGCAATTCCAATAAAGTGTGCAGTTTACTTAATAGTATAATTCTAATGTTAACTAATTTTTTTTAGGGCGGGGAGGGCCTGTGGGAGAGGGAGAGAGAGAATATTAAGCAGGCTCTATACTCAGCACGGAGCACAACATGGGGTTTGGTTTCACAACCATGAGATCATGACCTGAGCCAAAATCAAGAGTGGAATGCTTAACTGACTGAACCACCTGGGTGCCCCCCAATGTTAACTTATTAAATTAAATTGTTACCATTTTTAGTTAAATTAGAATATTAGAGGAAGCTGAGTAAAGAATATATAGGAACTCTCTGAGCTATTTTTGCAACTTTCCTATAAGCCTAAAACTATTTGAAAATGAAAAGTATAAAAATTAACAAAACTTAGGAAATAAAATGATTAAAAATAATTCTTTTAGAAATAAAAATAAAAATCATAAGATACCAAGATAGGATAGACTTAACTGACAAAGGTAATTCAAAGTATTGAAAAAAAGAATAACATAGCCAAGAAAATAACAATAAAATAAAGAAACATTAACAGAAAAAAAAAATGAATACTGTGGAAGATAGGGAAGAGAAATTTAACACAGTAAAACTGCAGTCCCAGGATATGAATAACTGATTTTAAACTATAATTTTAAAATGTTTTTTGAACTACAAGGAGACAAATCTATTTTTTGAAAAGGCTCAGATATCAGATATATTAATAAATTATTATTATCCTTAAAAATGAAGAGGAATAGTCTACAGAACCTCCAATGGAAAAGACCCAGTCATTTGCAATAGAAAGAAAAAGTGGGTTAGCAAGAGACTTTACAAAAGCACAAAGATAACACTAATACATTTTTAAGAAACTCAACGAAATAAAACTTGAGCCAAGGTTTTTGTATCTAACCAAGCTTTTCTTCATACACTTAGGCTGTGCCAAAGCATTTTAAAAAATCAATCACCTAATTCTGCACTTATGAGTTTTTCTGGAAAAATCCACTAGAAGATAAGCTTCATTCATCCATGCTTGAGAAAACTTCAACAAATTGGTTGATTGTAATCTCTTCATTAAAAATCAGAGGAATATAAAATTTGAGCCAATAACAAATAAAAGTGCACAAACTTTTAGTCCTCTCATACACTGCTAGGAGGAATGTATAATATCACAAAAACTTTGGAATACAGTTGGCAGTTTTTTTTTTTCAACTTATTCAGGTATAATTGATAAAATTGTGAGATGCTTAGTGTGCAATGTGATGATTTACTCAAGATAGCTGAGTTCTAGAGATCCGTTAAACAAAGTAGGTTTATAGTTAATGATATTGTATTGTGTGCTTAAAAAATTGTTATGAGAGTAGGTCTCCTGTTAAATGTTCTTACTGTTAAAAAACAAAATAATTTTCAAAAAAGAGACACAAAAAAACTTGTATGTGTGCATTGTGACAGTTTGTAACCTTTTACCAACCCCTCCCTATTTGCCACATCCCCAGCCTCTGACAACCAGTTTTCTCATCAATGTTTCTATGAACTTGACTTTTTCATTTTTAGATTCCACATGTAAGTGATGCAATGCAGTATTTAAATTTTGTCTGGCTTATCTCACTTAGCATAATGCCCTCCAGTTTCATCTAAGTGGTCACAAATCACAGGGTTCCTTTCTTTCTTAAAAAGTTCACAGGAGCTTAAGTAACTTACCCAAAGCCACACAGCTAGTACATGGCAAAGACTGCATTTGAACTCAGTCTGATTTCAGAGTCTATAAGTTTATCTAGCAAGCTTCACTTCAAAAGAACTAGGAAGAGTGTGCCAGGAGGATGGTGATAAAGAAGGTAATTCCCATAGGATATTAAATCACGTAACAAAAAAGCATAGAGAGTAGTAATGGCACATGTAGAGACAAGTCAACAGAAGAGAATTCAAACAGAGACTCACACATATACGGGAATTTAGAATATGACAAGCGTGACATTGTACATCTGTGGATTCCATAGATGGGACCATCTGTCAGCATCTGGAATAACCATCAAATTGTACCCTTACGCCAACCCTTGCATCACAGTAAGCTCCACATAGTTTGACAACATTGACACCCTCCCCAAATCAAATGACACTAGCAGAAAAATAAATAACTTTAAAAATTAGGGTGGGGAAAGTCTTAATATAACTAAAAGCCCAGAGCTTGCAAAAGATTAGCAAGTCGATATGAAGCTAAAAAATAAAATGCTGATAATGCTATAGGTATGAAAAAAGAGACGAGTTGAAGATGTCTCCAAATGTTTTGGTCTGAGCAACTGGGAGAATGTTAGTGACATTTCCTAAGATTCGAAGCCTAAGGAGGAGGAATTTGGAGTTATGGAAAATGGAAACTTCTGTTCTGTAAATTTTAGGATCCTTCAAATAACCACATGCAGAAGACTGGGCAGAGATGGAGATTGATTTTTGAGTTACTTATGCATATAGTACAATTATTAATAAATTAATTTTGTTATATTAAAAAAAAAGTTTACAGGAACTATAGGCACCTAGGTGGCTCAGTCAGTTAAGCATCTGCCTCCAACTCAGGTCATGATCCCAGGGTCCTGGGACTGAGCCTCCCATCAGACTCCCTGCTCAGTGTGGAGTCTGGCTCTCCTTCTACATCTGCCTGTCCCCCAGATCATGCTTTCTCTTGCACTCTCTTTCTCAAATAAATAAAAAAAAAATCTAAAAAAAAAAAAAAAAGCTTACAAGAACTATACGATTCCATTGTACTTTTATAACACATCTTTTTTATCCATTCATATATCAATGAATACTTAGGCTGTTTTTATATCTTGACTGTTATGAACATGAGGAATACAGGTCACTTCAAAATGATGATTTTGTTTTCTTGGGCTATACACTCAGCAGTGGGACCGCTGACTCACATGGTAGTTCTATTTTAAATTTCTGAGGAACCTTCCTTCATGCAGTTTTCCATAGTTACTGCTTAGTTCACATCCCCACCAATGCTCTACATAGATTATTCTTTATTTAGTACTTATGGGCACTTTTTGCTAATAGCCGTCTAACAGGTGTGAAGTGATATCTAAGTGTGGTGTTGATTTGCATTTCCTTGATGATTAGTGTGGTTGTGCCCCTTTTCATGTACTAGAAAAAAACCTGTATGTCTTCTTTGGAAAAATTACTATTTAGGTCCTTAATCCATATTATATTAGGTTGTTTTCTTGCTATTGAGTTGTATGATTTCATTATATATTTTGGGTATGAACCCCTTACCGAATATGTGGTTTACAAACATTTTCTCCAGGTTATAGACTGCCTTTTCTTTTTACTGATGGTCTCCTTTGCTGGGCAGAAGCTTTGTAGTTTGATGTAGTCCCATTGTTTATTTTTGCTTTTGTTGCCTTTGTTTTTGGCATCAAGCCCAAGAAACCATTGCCAAAGCCAGTGTCAAGGAGGTTATCCTCTATGTTTTCTTGTAGGAGTTTTACGTTTTCAGTTCTTCTAAGTTTTTAATACATTCTGAGTTGACTTCTGTATATGATGTAAGATAATGGTCCGGTTTCAATCTTTTGCATGTGGCCATACAGTTTTCCTAACTTCATTTATTCAAGAGACTTTCATTTTCCCATTGTACATTCTTAGCTCCTTTGTTGAAAAATAATTGACCATGTATGCATAAATTTATTTCTGGGCTCTCTAATCAGTTTCGCAGTTACTTAAAAAGTTAAAATATACAACTATCATATCACTCAATCTGTATATTTCTACCTATTTATTCACAAGAAAGGAAAACATACGTTCATATGTAAACTGGCATATGATTGTTCATATAAACTTGCAGTAGCTGGAATCCGGAAACTGTCCAAATATCCCTCAATAGACAAATGGATAAACTTTGTACTATAGCCATAAAATGGAATACTAATCAGCAACAAAAGTGAATGAACTCCTGATACATTCAACAATATGGCTGACAGCCAAAGTAATTGTAAGTTTAAAAATCCAGACCAAAATAAGTGCATAGTGCACAATTCTGATTTTATCGCAATCTTAGAACATTCAAACTAACTTGAGACAAAGTAGAACAGTGTTTGCCTAAGGATAAGGGGTTGTAGGATTTGAAAAGGGACATGAAGAAAGAATTACAGAAGGTCACTGGGAAACTTCTGCAGGTGATAAACATGTTAATTTTTATGATTATAATGACAGTTTTACTGTAGGTTTACTGTAGATTTACTTTACACCTTTGCATATGATTGTATGTCAGGTATACTCGAGAAAACTGGTTATAAGTGTAGTTAAGAAGTGACAGATTTCTGGAGTCAGTCAGAAAAAATATTTATTTGTCTACTTAAAAACATAAAGACAGCTTGGGGAAATCATGTGATTATGAATAATTCATAAGCACAGGTAACACATACAAGTTTAAAATAAAATTTGTCAATCTTGAAATTTTGCCAATAACGCTTTATGGAAAAAATGTGACTCGGAACAGCAGCGTGCGTTTCTAAGTGGCACTGACTATTGGCAGCACCTTAAGGAGAATCTCTGAGCTGTTGCACATCTGTCTTTCTGTGATTATCTAATTCTAACTAACAGCACAGACCGAAGTTATCGGGTATGAGTTTTAAATATGAAGTAAGTGCCATATTATTGTTATAACATCCAACAGACAGAATTCATTCAGTATATATTTAATGCCTAATTAATTTTTAATTATTGGGAGATGACGAAACTCTTAGTTTTTATTCCATATGCCCACCACATTATTGACCAAAACATGTGGTGGTAGAGATTTAGTTTAGTAATACGAAGTCATTCAGACGCAACTGAATTAATTTCATGTTGAAAATAACAATTATAAACTACATTAAATTGTATCTAAGTAAATGACTAATGAATCATAAAATTGCTCTTTTTATTTGAAGGAATAAGAACATGTTTTATTTTAAAAAGTAGCAGGCCAATTCATAGTTCTTGCAATAAGAAGAACAAACTTATTCCCCAAACATGGTTTAACTTCAGCTGTCCTACTTTTGACGGCATTGATCCTTGTTTGCAACCTTTCTGGTTGCTTTAGCAACATTCAGCAGCTGTCTAAGAGCAGGGTCTATCTACGTAAAGTTTCATATTTGGGAGGTAATGCTGCTGTAAATGATTCTC
Source organism: Enhydra lutris kenyoni (assembly GCF_002288905.1). Classification (NCBI taxonomy): domain Eukaryota; kingdom Metazoa; phylum Chordata; class Mammalia; order Carnivora; family Mustelidae; genus Enhydra; species Enhydra lutris. Next base: position 1,466,569 of record NW_019154133.1, on the reverse strand, counting down.
TGACCTTTATCACAAGCAAAACGGATCCAGCTAAATCTTAACATGTTCAGTTCTTAATATTCTCTTGATTAATTGAGTTGAAGGTTATTAAATTTCTGGATATTTATTTGACTATATTACATCACACAATTTACTTGCATGTCCTCTTATCCGAATATATTAGAATGCCAGATTCCTCCAACGTGTTGCACTAAGTCTAAATTATTTTTTAAATGTTTTAAAAAATGGATCTAAAAACTATCAAGACCATTGGAATTTGGCTTTTCTGAAATCTTAATGAGTTAGTATTTGCATTAATGTGTGTTTTTGGTGCAGCAAGCACGTTTGGGGAATGTATGTACAAAATGTAACAGGCATTATGAAAATATATACTACACAGTTTCTAAGGAATTGCTTTGTGATATTATTAATATTCCTTGTTCTTCACACATTCTGGTTTAACATTTTATAAGTGACAAAGGTAGATATAGATATAGACCTAGATATAGGTACATATACCGACAAAAGGAATATGTGTGTTACATAAATAAGTGTTACATTTGTGTATCACGTAGAAAAAATATATAAAAAGATATTTAGGGTTGTTTCCATATAGAAATTAAACATGAAATATTAATAGTTATGACTTGGAATCCTATTTAAGTCAAATTTTTAATTCAACTATTCCACATTACAAATATATTTTGTGATACAAAAATATTTTGTAGTATTTTCAAAGTATATCTAACATGGTTTATTCATGCATATGGTATTTAATATAGTTTTCATTGTTAAGTCGAAGAGAACAAACTTCAAAACCTCAAGTACTTGCATTATGTTTTATAGAAATGTAATCAAATCCTTCTCTTCCCTCCTTAATCTTTTGAGAATCTTGGCAAACCTATCTTGTATTTTAAATCCCCTGAGCTAAAAACAGCTGAAATGCTTATATTACTCAAATTGAATGACTTCCAGCATAATTGTTTTCCAAAGTGAAATCTACACTCACTTAGTAGGGCATTTTTCTTCCCCATGACCATCACCGAACCAGTTTATGATATGACCAGTGAAATATTCATATTTTAGAGAACAGAATTTTTGTTTAGGGAAACTTTTGCTAGTACCACCATTATTTTCTATACTTATCCTTCCCACTGCTCCTGATATTCCTGTCCAATTAAGAAAGAGTAAGAAATGGAAAGTGACAAATTGTGCCAAGGAGAACAATTATGAGGCATGCACATATTAGGCACTCAAATCTTTGAAGACATCTACAACTACTGAGATAAGGAAAACTTCTCATTAAGTAAATGAGGTTCTCATTAAGTAAATGATTCCTCATCTATCCTTTACTTTCTGTACATCATGTCAATTTAAAGTGATTTCTTTATGGCTATGTTTCCTTAAGAAACTACAATTAAATTAATTTGAGACAACCAGAGTTTTATAGTTATAGATATAAATAGATAAGAGATAAATGATAGGTACATAGATGATAGATGGATTGATCAATAATAGATAGGTAATCAGTGCCAGGAACTCTTCTTCCCCTAACATTGTTACAACTAGTAGTGTGAATTTAAATGCAGTTATTAATTTTTATAAATTAATTTATTATAATATAATTAATATAAATAACATAAATAATTATTAATGTAAATTATTTTATTACAAAGCATTTATTATAATATTAATGATAAATAACAATTGAAAATCATGGACACTATATTTAGCAAAAGAAATCTAGGCTTAGATATTTACTATGTAGTATTGATCACTAAATGTAAAATTTCCAAACTTCTATTTCCTCATAATGGAATATGGTTAAATATTGATTTCGTGTTTTATAGGTTAACATATAATGTGTCTGAAGCACTTAAGAATATGGGACATGGAGCAATTACTGCCTAGTAAGTCATATTCTGATGATGATGATTTTGAAAAAGAAGATGATGATTATAGGTGTTAACATGGCTATTAATTCCCAGAACTTGGATTTCATGGTGTATGGATAGAGTAAGGAGTCAACACAGGATAACTATCTTTTTTCCTTAATTTTTTTTTTTTGTAGCTAGAACTTTTAAAAAATAACATCTGCATCAATATATAATTCAAAAAAAGACATTTGTTCATTTCACAATAAATGCTAACACAATATCAGAATAAAAGATACATCCCTTATTATAACTAGCATTAATTTATGCTTGTCTGGTACACAATAGGTGTATGTAAATTTGCTTGTGAGAGTGCTTGACTAATATTTCTCCCAGAAGTCTGTAAACTTTATATGGGTAAGGATTTTTTGTTTGTTTGTTTTATTCCACATTTTATTACCAAGCCATGTAGCTTGGCATATATTAAAGAATCAATAAGTAATTGTTGATAAATAAAATGTTGGTAATAAAATGAGTAACAAAATTTTTAAATAGATTATAATAAGTTGACAATGAGGCGTCATTTTAAAACTATATTATAAAGATAGTTTTATAATTATTTAAATATTTATTTATTTTAAAATATATTTATATATATTCTTTTGAAAAACTGAGTTTTATATATATTCTTTTGAATATATCTATATATTTATATATATTCTTTTGAAAAACTGAGTTTTATAATAAGAAATTCTCTAATAAAAGAAAAGAAACAGAAAGTTTAAGAATAAAAATAATTAAAAATAAGCAATATTTCTATAAACTTAATATTCCACAATAATCAGTAATTTCACTTTTTTCTTAAATGATTTTATTTATTTATTTGACAGAGATCACAAGTAGGCAGAAAGGCAGGCAGAGAGAGAGGAAGGGAAGCAGACTCCCCACTGAGCAGAGAGCCTGATGAGGGGCTCTATCCCAGGACCCTGGGATCATGACCTGAGCCAAAGGCAGAGGCTTCAACCCACTGAGCGACCCAGGTGCCCCAGTAATTTCACATTTTAAAAATTGTATTTAACAGTGTACTAATTGACTAAAGTTATTTTATTTAAAAAGCAAAATTAAGCTAATTGCATTTATAAATAAAAATGAATGAAATCTCTAGTTGATTTAAATTCTTATCAGTGTCATTATTTACTGAAATATATTTCATTGACCCCGATGGAAATAAGTTGGGTATTTTCAGTGTTATATGTGAGTGCTCTAATCTCCACTAAATCATTTTTCCCAGGTGTCACCCTCAAGGCAATGATTAACGACATACTAATAAAACTCACTTTGGCAGCCTGAAACTAAAATGTCATTTCTATGAGTAAGAATAATTTTCTGCTAAATAGAGCTTTCTGTCAGTAATAAGATGTTCATTGAAGTATTTTAAATGTTTTAAAAGCAATCAAACCAAAAGCAAAAATAGTATATTTTGAAATTATGTAGATGATACATTGATTTTGTTTTGTTTTGTTTTTGTTTTTTTGTTTTTCTTTTTCTTTTGGCTTAAGTCTTACCTTACTTTTGGCTTAGAAGTGTCAGGGGGAATAACTATTATCAATCACCAATTATAATCAGACTTATACATTGCCACAAGGAAGCCAAACAATCATGTGGCGAACATGTATACTTCTTGAGAGATTATTTCTGTCTCAAGGGCTTATTACCTTATTTCTCTTTTTTATTTCTCCTTAAGAAATTTGCCTTGATATAAACCAAAATAACCTTTTTCCCCCAATAGACATTTTCAGTCTAATTCACTGTAATTGACCTTATTATTCACATTTAGTGGCATCTACTTTAATTGAAATTTTTATTTCATCTTAGTTTTTTTTAATTGTTAAGGCTTAAAAAACATACTTTAGTATATTCAATTGCAAAATAACATGATCTTTTTTGAAAAGCTGATACATTTCCCTTCTATCTTAGATCTTAACATTTAAGTCCTAGCTGCTGTGGTAGCTCTCAGATGCTTTCAAATAGATGCTCTTGAATTTTTGTCTGGTACATCAAATTGATTGGTCTGCAATAGACTCCACAACCATTACTAAAAAAGAAATGTCTCTTGAGGAGTAGGATACAAGCCTATGACCAGTGTGAGGATGGAAATTGGAGATAGGATTTCTCATAAAATTGGGATCCCAAAAAAAAGGCACAGTCTCAGCTTTTAAGACAATACATACAATTGCCATTAACAAGGAGAGAGAAATAGAATACTTGACTTATTTGATTTTGGTACCAGGTATAGGGGACCTGAAATTATATCAACAAATCTCTGTCCCTAATATGTATTAAGGTCAAGTAGAACAAAAAGGTAAGAAGTTAAGGAAAAGTCTTACCTATTGTGAATAATACTACAATAAATATAGAAATGCTAATATCTCTTCGAGGTCCTGATTTCAATTATTTTAGGTAAATAACCAAAAGTAGGATTGCTGAACCATAAAGTAGTTCTATTTTTAATTTTTCTGAAGAACACATAGTGTTTTTCATAGCAGCTTCACCATTTTTCATTTCCATTAGCAATATTTAAGGGCTCCAATTTCTCCACATTCTCACCAATAATTGTTGTCTTTTGTTTATTCAATTATAGCCACACTGACAGATGTGGGTGACATCTCATTGTGGTTTTGATTTGCATTTCTCATGATTAGTGACATGGAACTTTCTTAAAATATACCTTTTGGTCATTTGAATGCCTTTTTGTCTACTTAAGTCCTTAGTCCATTCTTCAAACAGGGCTAGTTTTTTGTTTGTTTGCTTGTTTTACTCTTAAGTTGTAAGGATTCTTTATGTATTTTGGAGCATAGCCCTTTATTAGATATATACTTTACAAATATTTTCTCCCATTCCAGTGTTTGCCTTAAACTAAAATATTCAGACATATATGTAGAAGTTGCATGCTTCTTATCCAAATATAAATTCAATATCCATTTATTATAAGCCAATATATAGTCTCAAGAAAACCTTAAAGGAAGCTAGATGTTTGAAATCCACTAGCTTAGCACATGGTAAATGAATAGAAACACAGTCACTTTGGTTTCCATGACTACTTTATACTACCACTTTAAAACAACCTCTTAAAATAATAATAGCTGATGTATTTTCACTTACCAAATGCCAGAAACTGTCCAAGGCATTTTACATATATTAACTCACAATAAACTTAAGAGATTGATACAATGACTGTCCTACTTTTTTTTAAGATGGAGTTTGTGGCCAAAATTTTTTGTCCCTCCTATATCCACACAGTATGTCATATAACTTTTCACAGACCCAGCACAAAATATGGAATCTATTTCTCTGTACCTTTGCTCAAATATTGTTGCATGAAAATACTTTCCTTGGTAAATGTTGTTCCACCTCCATGAGCCCATAATGATCCAATTTGGAGTATAGCAAATCAGTTACCCATCTGCCCCATGCCCCCAAATTGAACTCAAGGAGTTTCCCCGAGTGACCTCTAGAAAGAGATTAATGAACATATACATGCTTTTTTGTGTTATGCTACTGAGATGTTTCAGGTTTTTGTTTTGCAGTAGTAGCCAACAAATACATAAGTTAAGACCTAGCACTGGAGCACATCTGTAACAAAAATCTAAAACGGCAGTATGGTTGAGGTTGGTGACAGATGTCTGGAAAAACAGAAAACTTATGTAATATTTTAACACTGGTAAAACTGTCATCCGAAAGAACTTATAATACAAATATTGAATTTAATCAATTATGGACTTAGGCAAGATGGTGACCAGGCAGAATACGGAAATCTTGATTTTGCTACTCTTAGGTTCTATATGAAATAGCCAAGCTTGGGAAAGAACTTGCTAGCTTGCAACTAGAATCTACATGAAATATAGAGAATATAGAACTTGTATTTTCTGGTGAAAGGTTACCACATTGAAACACTACCTTGATAGGAGATTAAATCAAATCAAAGGCTGACTATTAAGATAGAACCTGAATATTTTCAGTTTCAGGTTTCATATGTAAGTCTTAGAAATCATTACTTCCTCCTTATAAAGAGAAAAATACTGAATTAACTGAAAATCAATGGCATTTCTTGTTCAGAGAATTAAAGTCACTGCTCTCAAATTTGGATAGATGTGCAAATACAAGAAATCACAAGCCATTTCAGCTTACTGGAAGAAAAAACTACTGGAGCCATAAACTGGTAGGAAGAATTAAATGGTAACTTGACCAGTTGCTAGAAGCTAGTCCAAAGGCTGCAGTATAGAATAGTGACAGATAAACTCCTGGGTACTAGGGTCTTAGAGAGCCCCTACATTTTTATGGGTTTTGCTTCCAGCAACCCCAGTAGGATCTTATGGTTACAAGTCAAGAAAATCTCTTGTGTTTCTGGCAGGAAAAGGGAAAAAGGAATTATTTTTCGATATACTCAGTATTCTTTATAAGAAAAGCCTCCTCAGCAAGGGAAAATGTTCACTAGAGCCTTACCATATGTGGGAAAGGGAAATACCCACTCCAGATATTTCTAGCATTCCTGGCACAACAAAAGGGGGAAATAAAAGACAGCATACAATTATCAAGGTCATAGCTGAGGGACACAGGCCACTAATGACTGAGACTTAATCAAAGGATTAGAGAATACACACACACATACATATCACCACATCAGCAGAGTTCCTGTGACCCAGTACATCATGCTAGACTTCCGACAACATTTTATAAGACATGTTAAGTCAAGAAACAGACACAAGAGATAAATCAAGCATCAGAACCATACTTAGATATGGCAGACGTTTTACAGTTATCAGAGCAGGAATATGAAATAACTGTAATTAATGTGAAGGGATCTAATAAAAAAAAAAAACAGGTAACATTTAAGAACAAACATATAATATAAGCACAGGGATGAAATTCTAAAATCAAAAGGAAATGCTAGAAATAAAATAAATAAATAAATAAAAAACCTGTAACAGAAGTAAAGAATGATTTTGATGGGCTCGTCAGTAGACTGAACATGGTTGAGGCAAGAATCAGTGAGTTTGAAGATGTGCCAATAGAAAATTCCCAAACTTAAATGCAAAGAGAAAAAAGAACGAAAAAATCAATAACTGTGGGACAATTCAAAGGTATAACATATGTGTTATCATAATACTAGGAGAAAACAGAGATAACACTATAAGAAATATTCGAAGTAATAATGCCTGAGAATTTTCCAAAATTAATGAAACACCTCAAACCACAGTTTCAGCAATAAAAGAGAGCACCAAGTAGAACACATACTACAAACAAACAAACAAACAAACAAAACCTTCTACACCTAGACATATCATATTCAAATTCAAAAACCCAAAGACAAAGAGAAAATATTGAAAACAGCTAGAGGAGAAAAAAATATACCTGGGCTGTGGAGAAACAAAAATAAGAATTATACTGAATTTCTTGTCAGAAAACATGCATGCAAGATGAGTGTAAAATAAAACGTTTAAAATGTGGAAAGAGGGATGCCAGATGGGATCAATCAGTTAAGAGTCTGCCTTCGGCTCAAGTCATGATCCCAGTGTCCTGGGATCGAGTCCTGTATCTGGCTCCCTGTTCAGTGGGGAGTCTGCTTCTCCTTCTGCCAACCACTCCCTCTGCTTGTGCTCCCATTCTCTCTTTCTGATAAATAAATAAATAAAATTTTCAAAAAAATAAAAATGAATAAAATTGGAAAGAAAAACAACCTGGAATTCTATATCCAGTGAAATACTGCAGAATTTCAATAGGGGTAAGGAAAATATTAGAGATGAAACATTCATCTACACAAAAGGCAAAACATCAGAGAAGAAAAAAAAATGTAAAATAAAATATTTTATTTTTATCATTCTTAACCTGATAGATAAATACAGTTATTCAAAGTAATAAGAACAATAGTATATTGTGTAATTATAGTATATAAGTATGTGAAATGAGTGATTGTGATAGTGTAGGGGACAGAAAGGAAGAACTGGGAATACTCATTAACAGGTTACTTGCATTTCCTGTGCTATATGAGATTGAATGTAGGTTTAATTGTAAATGTATATTGCAAAATACAATGAAACCACTAAATTTTTTACAAGAAAACATAATATGCTAAGAGAGAAAAGATAAATCAGAATCACATAAAATGCTCAGTTAAAACCAGAGAAGATATGGGGCGCCTGGGTGGCTCAGTGGGTTAAAGCCTCTGCCTTGGGCTTGGGTCATGATCCCAGGGTCCTGGGATCGAGCCCCGCATTGGGCTCTCTCCTCTGCGGGAAGCCTGCTTCCTCCTCTCTCTCTGCCTGCCTCTCTGCCTACTTGTGATCTCTGTCTGTCCAATAAATAAATAAATAAATCTTTAAAACAAACAAACAAACAAACAAACAGAGAAGATAGAACACAAGATAAAGTAAAATCAACAAAAACAAGTGCAAAGAATATAAAACAAACACGGTAAATCCATTATGTCAATAATCACTGTAAGATCAATGATATGAATACATAAATTAAAAGGAAAAGGTATTTGGAATGTTTAAAAAAGCAACTATATGTTGTGTACTAAAAACTGCCTTTAAATGTAAAGACATAGATTAGAAGTAAAGAGATGAAGAAAAAGATGTCATTCAAATCAATATTAAAAAATGAATTAAAAGAAAGCTGGGGTAGCTATATCATTTTCTGACAAAACGTACTTCAGAATAAAGAAAATCATCAGCGACAAAGAGGAGCATTTCATAATGATAAATGAGTTAATTCTCTAAGAAATCATCACTTTTAGTGTGCCTACAAATAACAAAAAAAGTGTCAAAGTGTGTCAGGTACACACTGATAGAAATCAAATTCTGATTCTGAAGAGGTCAGAATCCTCAGTTAGTAAGATGTCATTACATGATGACAATGTGGGGGCCTTGAGATCAGGATGGTGTGACTTGTGGCTGAAAAGGCAGACTCTGGTAGATTGGATGATTGCTCTGCACTCTAACTTTGCAGTCCCTTCTTTAAAAAAAATATATATATATATATATATAATATATATTAAAATATGTATATAAATATAAAATATAAATATAAATTTATATATATACATATATATATATATGTATATATATATAAATACTTCTTTTTTTTTTTTTCTCCTTGCTTCTTGACCCTTGACTTGGATTTGTGATTTCTTCTTGATAAAATAGGCACAGTGCCAGAGCCAAGTTTAGGGCTTAAGAGATCTCACGGCTACTGCTTGTCTTCTTGCACTTTTGCAATTACAATGAGAACCAACGTTTGGTGGCTGCTTACCAGGAGGACACATTAAATGGAGCCAGAAAAGCCCTGTGGGTCTGAAAGGAGAAGCCTAAGCCGCCCAGCAAACCCATGAGCAAAATAAATGCTTACTGTTTTAGGCATGATATGGCAATAAGAAAAATCACTTTTCCCACATATGAAAGAATTCATTCAAATTAATGCACCTCAAGCCCAATTTTGAGGTAGATCTCTGGCCAGTTTGGAGAGTACTTCTAGAGTTGAAAAAAAAAATCTTTATTATGCGTTATGGATTTCCATCGATTTTTTAATAGAATCATTCTATATGTATCTATATTCTTCTTATAGAATTCATTCTATATGAAGTAAAAAAAACAAGAAAAACTTAGAAAGGTATGGAGGAAGTTACGTGTTGCTGTAGAATTTTTTTTTAAATGACCTTTAAGTGCATATATCATCAATCCAAAACAACAAATTAAATTTTCTGAAAATTCTAATATTTAGACCACAACAATATTAGCACTCAATATTTATAACACAAATAAAATATTATTTTTGTTAACCATTTATATTCTTAAGTAAATTAAACCCAGAATTCAATTTTTGGACATTGGCAGGATTTTGATGCCAACCATTTCTGCCTTTTTTTTTTTTTTTAACCTTAATGAAGACACATATTTTTATCTATTTCTTGAAAACTCTGGCTTTCTCACTCAGTGAGTATGGATACTGAACTCCCAGTCCTCTTTTTCTCAGATCTCACTTATTTTTCCATCCTGACTTCTGTACTCTTCCCTTTGTTTCCCATCCTTCTTGGAAACCTAGCTAGTATTCATTGGGAAACATAAAACATGAACTGGCTGTCCCCTGATTTCTGTATGTTTCCATCTAGCAGTTAAATGGTGCTACTTTATGACTACCCCACACTCCTTTCCTGCTATTTGTTTAGTAAATGTTATTGGTAAATGTTATTTAGTAAATGTTATTGCAATGTTATAATAACAAAATATTATTTAATTACAAAAATAATAGATAATAAATCACAATTACATGTATCATTTCATTTGCAGATCGCAATGGTGGTAATATTTCACTCTACCTGCTTTCTAGACCTATTAGCATGTATCCTTGCAGATCCTGTCCCAAAGAGAGCAGAGTACAGTTCACTACCTCCTGACTTGGAATTCTTGATATAGATATGAACAAAACCATTTTTGTATACATATATCCATAAATCATGAATGTGAGTAACTTTTAGTGTTATTTTCACTTCATTCAACTTGTGTATTGTTTTTGTTTCCTTTACCTTTTTTTTTTTTTAGCTATATAGACTGTTAACCTCTACTTCTCTGCAATGGTTTAATGTGTAGTCAGTTGTATTTCCTTAATCTATACGCACTTATTTAAAACTTTTCAAATTTGTTTAAATTGATATTTATTTTATTTTCAAAGTTAAAAGTAATAACACAAGTTAATAAAAGTTTAATAATTTGTTACCATAAATATTTTTATTGTTGTGTCTGTTAATAGATAACAATGACAAGCTACTTTAGATGGTTTCTCTTTGATTAAGTAAAACTAATGACATTTCTGAGTACTACATAAATATTATTAAAATGATAAAAAATAGAATTTTACTTTTGGATATTAATTGTACAGAATTGGGTTAGCTATAGTTCTTGTGTTATGATACATTTTGGCCCTGTTTGTTTGTCTATTTAATTTTTTATCCAATATAACAAGTTGACAGTATCCAGTTGTCATTTATCACATTGAGAGATATATGTCTTATGCATACATTATTATTATGAACACACACATGCATATGTGTACATGTAGCTATGAAAAATCTCAACTCTGTTTCTGATTTAACATCACATTTAATGCTTTGATTATCATTTCCTAGATTTATGCTTTAAATAGTTCACTCTCTTCACCATGTATTCCTAAATAACATGACTGTGTGTTTTAAGGCTTTTTTTAACTTTGTAAAACTGGAATTATGCCACATATCTTTTGGAACTTTAATTTTTTAATTGTATATTGTTAGGATTCACCATTTTTTCCTTTGTGTGTGGTTCAGTCATTCTGACTACTGTGTGCTAGGTCATTCTCTGAATTTACTGTTGTTTATTTGTGCTCTGTCCTGTTATTGAGCACCTGGATTGTTATCAGACCCAATAACATAGAATCTTTCATAGGAAGGACCTTTTGTATTATCTTATATTGTAGAGGTATGAAGAATTCTGTTGGATATATATCTAGGAGCAAACTAATTGATCATATGTGAGGTTTCAAGTTCATTAAAGTTAAACTTTTTATAAAATTTCTTTTTCTTTTAAAGATTTTTATTTATTCATTTGAGAGAAATAGAACAAAGGAGAACAGGAGCGGTGTGGGAGGGAGGGACAGAGAGGAAGAGGGAGAACAGGCTCCCTGCTGAGCAGGAAGCCCAATTCAGGAGTCGATTCCAGGACCCCAGGATCATGACCTGAGCCAAAGACAGATGCTTAACCAACTAAGCCACCCAGGCACGCTGGGAAGTCAAACTTTTTTAAAACCAGCCATCCCAACATTAGCAATTACAACAGATTCTATTAATGTATATCTTCTTCAATATCTGGTATTGTCAAAAAGTTATTATTTTCTCAATAAAATTGATCTAAAATGGTATATCATTTGACTTAATTTTCTCATCATTACTAAGATTAGTAGTCTCTTATATGTTTATTGCTCTGATGTGTCTTCTCCTCTGCAAAAATGTCAGTTCAATTTGAATGCCTATTTAACCTCTGTTTTGGATGCTTTTGTATTTCTCATTTGTTGCAGAAATTTTTAATGTGGATCAGCGTAGTTTCCCAGAGCCTGTGAATTTTGTATTGCTTCTGATAATGGACACTGACATCATGTACTGAGTAACCAAGACATGGAGAATGGCAAAGTGCTGAGTTCTAGGGTGGTCACACCAGAGCTCACAAGTCAGTTTTAGAGAAAATGCCTATTCTGAGAAATCACCTCACTATAAAAGATTTTGAAATAGGCGTTTTTTCCTGATGCCTCCTGAGGCTGAATTTGCAATCCATTTGAAAAAATTTGGTCAAGTATCAAGGCAAAAGCCAAAATTTATTGTATTTCTAAGTTAGAGAAAATATTTTCCTTTAAAAATTTATTATATGATATGCAAACATGTGGCCACTCTTTTATTATTGAGGTGGTTTATAATTGACATACTTTGAATTCATTTATCTCTTCTTAAACTCTAATTTTTATATACAAAGCAATACTTAAAGGAGAAAACATAAAGTTGTATTAAGAATAAATAAATATTGGTGAGATTAAAGGCGAAAGAAATGCTGAATTTTTTAAATTAAAAAAAAAAAGCAAGACTGTGAGATGAAATGATGGATGAATAAGAATTATCAAGAGGATATAACACCTAACTTACAGAGAGTCTTAATTATCAGAGGTAAGAACTACACTACCACAATCTAGGAAATGCAGTCAACAGAAATAGGGTACTATAAAAATACGAAAATTTCATATCTTACATGTTAAAAAACAAACAAAAAATGTGTTTAAATTTAACTTCTCAATAGAGTAGGATAGAAGTCAATTTTATAGACTCTGAAAAACAATCTGAGGGCTTTGAAGGGGTGGGGGTGGGAAGTTGGGTGAGCCTGGTGGTGGGTATTATGGAGGGCACCTATTGCATGGAACACTAGGTGTGGTGCATAAACAAGGAATTCTGGTACACTGAAAAGAAATTTAAAAAATAAAGAATAATTTTAAAAAGAGGTAACACAATGTAAAATACTACCGCTTTAGGAGATAATTTTAACATAGTATACAGAGAAAACATACAATAATGTGTAGAGTGAATTTAAATGAAATTATTTGAGAGGAATTTTTCTTTATAAACAGTGCTATATAACTAGCAGCATATAAAGCCCTGATGTCAACACAAATCATCCCATGCTTTCATATTTATATTAAATTTGGTTTGAAATATCATTCTATGTGCCATGCCACATCTGATGTCTCTGAGGGAAACTTGCTGTAAGGCTTACATGTCTCATGGTTCCGATTCCTTATTTTGCTATAAGTTCTATTCATGGGTCATCTCACTTTATGCCTGTTCTTTTTTTTTTCCCCTCACTTTTTTGTCTTACATGTCTATATTAGATACTGAAGTTCCTTCCTATTCCAAATGGTGCCTAAGGATATTAGAAATTTATTGAGAGGTTCACACCACTGAATTGGAATGAATGAATGATACCACTCATATATGAATAAGTAAAATAATCCTGTGTGAATCTCAATTGTTTATCCGCTTCCTGCCACCAAGAATTTTTCAATAATCTTACTCCATTTCATTCATGTACCAGCTTCTCAGCATGTCGGTTAGTCTATTCTGTTTTTACTTTAGATCAGTGTAACTGAATCTTTATTTTAGAGTGTCTTTATAGACAATATCATCAAAGTTTCATTGATAGATATCTAATTTTCTCTTAAAACAACAGCACCATCAGCAGCTTTGCAGTTCTTTATTTTTTTTTCAGTAGGGCCTTTGTATCAGTTATTAAAATAAGACTACTCTTATTTCACCCTATTATACCAGTATTTCACCATTTATAGTATTATTGTGGAAATAAGACCTGATGGGACAGCTGTCCATAGAAAATTAACACTTTCTCTATGTCAAGATGTAGAGTTTCTAAAATTTCAAGTCAAATCAAATGACTGCATCATAAAAATATTAATTGAAAAGTATACATTGCATTTTATCACAAATATTTTCACAAGCATAAGAAGAATTTAAAACTATGAAGAATACAAAATAATATTTCAGCATAAAAATATAATTGATTTCATAGTATTATTCAGGTCTTACTATTAAAGTTAATAATTTTGTAAAAGGTGTAATTATAATTCCTATTTCAATATATTTCCATTTATTATATAGGATTCTATCATTCTTTTTAAAAAGTATATAGTAAGAGAGTGGAAATCATAATTAAACTTAATTTCATTGATGCAGAAGTAATAGGTAAAATAAGTTATAATATCCTTAAAATGTTCCATTTATTATTCACATAAAATTGACATAAAATGACTTAAAATAATTGAGTAATAAAGGCATTGCAAGAATTTGTATGGCTCTTATCTTAATTCTTATTTAATTTTGTCCTGTGGAGTTTAGGCATTACCTAAACATCTAGAGTTGTGTTTCTGAGATAAGGCTGAGTTGTCTGGACAAAGATTTTAAAAGCAGACTTTTTCATCAGGATAAAATCTTCTGTACAACAAAGGAAACAATGAACAAAACTAAAAGACAGCCTAAGAAATGGGAGAAGATATTTGCTAACAACAACATATTGCTATTAACAACATATCTGATAAAGGATTCGTATCCAAAATCTACAAAGAACTTATGAAACTCAACACCCAAAAAACAAATAACCCTGTTAAAAAATGGACAGAAGACATGATTAGACGCTTTTTCAAAAAAGACATCCTGGTGGCTAACAGACACATAAAAAGATGCTCAGCATTACCCACCATCAGGGAAATACAAATCAAAACCACGAAGATACCATTTCACACCTGTCAGAATGACTAAAATTAACAACGCAACAAACAACAGGTGTTGGAAAGAATGTGAAGAGAAACGTCTTACACTCTTGGTGGGAATGCAAACTGGTGCAGGCACTCTGGAGAATAGTATGGAGTTTCCTAGTGTCTAGCAATTGTGCTACTGGGTAACTACCCAAAGGATACAAAAATACAGATTCGAAGGGATACATGCACCCTGATGTTTATAGAAGCATTATCAACAATAGCCTAACTATGGAGAGAGCCCAAATGATCATCAGCTGATGAATGGATAAAGAAGATGTGGTGTGTATTACACACACAGACACATATACATATACATATATACATGTATATACACACACACACACATGCATACACACACTAGAGTATTACTCAGCCATCAAAAGAATGAAATCTTGCCATTTGCAATGACATGGATGGAGCTAGAGTGTATTATGCTAAGTAAAATAAGTCAGTCTGAGAAAGATAGATACCATATGACTTCATTTATATGTGGAATTTAAGAAAGAAAACAGATGAATATATGGCAAGGGGGGAAAGAAAAGAGGGAAACAAGCCATAGGAGACTCTTAATAGAGGAAAAATTGAGGGTTGATGGAGGGAGGTGTAGGGGGGGATGAGTTAGATGTTTGATAGGTATTAAAGTGGGCAGTTGTTATGATGAGCACTGGGTGTTGTACGTAAATGATGGATTACTAAATTCTACTCCAGAAACCAATATTTCACTGTATGTTAACTACCTAACTTTTTAATTAGGAAAATAATAAAGTAAAATAAAATAAAATAAAAACAGGCTTCTGGGTATGATACCCATAACTTGCATCCATTGTATCTGAGATGGGATCTGGGTATTAATATATCTTTACCAATACCGATATCTACATCTATCAATCAACAGATCAATAGGTAGATATTCTCTAAAGCTTCCAGTGAATTATGGTTTCACTGTTGCTTTCAGTCACATGTCTAACATACTTTTCTAGTTTTTTCTTTCTCTGTGAGTATGACTCACCTGTACAGTGTCTTTCCCAGAATAAGGATTATTAACAGATAAATTTTATCTGAGTGACCCATCTGTCTGGTAGGGCAATCATCTAGTTACCAAACATCTGCACTTCTTACTGCCCTGTGAAATGCATTATTTTCCTTTGAAATCCTGGACTTCTACCTAGCCTTCTTAATTCAGAATGACACAAATACATCATTTTGCCTGACTGTCTTTGGAATTTCCAGGTCTATGTGGATTCCCTCCCTGTTCATATGCCTATTAAATTTGATTTTCTCCTGTTAATTTTTTTAGTCTGTTTTTTTAATTTAATTTAATTTAATTTTTTTATAAACATATAATACATTTTTATCCCCAGGGGTACAGGTCTGTGAATCGCCAGGTTTACACACTTCACAGCACTCACCTTAACACATACCCTCCCCAATGTCCATAACCCCATTCCCCAACCCCCTTCTCCCCATCAACCCTCAGTTTGTTTTGTGAGATGAAGTCACTTATGGTTTGTCTCCCTCCCAATCCCATCTTGTTTCATTTACTCTTCTCCTACCCCCTAAACCCCCCATGTTGCATCTCCTCTCCCTCATATCAGGGAGATCATATGATAGTTGTCTTTCTCCTATTGACTTATTTCGCTAAGCATGATACCCTCTAGTTCCATCCACGTTTAGTCTGTTTTGATCCTTAGTCCAACTAGAAGGACCTTTGGGGGAACAATAATTCTTATTCCCCAATGGTGTCAATGTATTGTATTTTATTTACTCACTTTTCCTTTGATATTTGGGGCTCCTATTATGACACATAATCTTGGAGAAAAGTCATTTCATTTTTACAGTTATTTGTATGTACAATAACTAGTTCAGATATTATTAGGTAACACATCATTTAATTAAGCTTTGCATGTGCCATATGCTTTCTCAACATTCTAGTGATGGTTATTATTGTATTTATGTCTTCAGATATTATTTATTTTGATTTTCCTTACTACATGTATACTTGTGGTTTAGGTAATATATGCACTTTTCAGTATCTTATTTAATGTGAGCTTTTGCTATAAAAGGCATGTTTTTCTTAGAAGACTTGAAGAATTTCACTAATTTTTATGTGTTTATGTGTGTCTATGAGAAAGAATTTAAGCGAAAAATTGTATACTGATGTTGGGTAAGGATATGAGGGGGTCATATGATGGAAGAAGTGTAGCAGGTGGCATTTTAAATAATAGAATAGTTCCATGTGGTTTGTGCTGGAACAATTTGGACTTTGTTTTAAAATACGTTATTTTTTACTTCCAGAAATTATTCTGAGAGCTTTTCTAGTTGAAATAAAACCTCGTGCCAGAAATGACTTAAAAATAAGAACTTATGTTTGGTCAGAATGTGGTCTTAAATTTATTTAAAGAAGAAAATATTTTGAATGTGTATGTAGCTATAGTCCAAAGAGGAGCAGAATTTGCAACCCCAAAATATGTCTCTGGTGTAAGGATTATTTTAGGCTGATTATTTTTAAGAAAGAGCAGACAGGAAAAGCTCTGCAAAGTGAATAGAAGTTACCCTTTTGTAGGAGACATTTACATTTATAAGGAAAACTCCATTTGTAATGGTGTCTCCTTCACTGTACCAGGAAGAGAAAGATGACTAAAGCTTTAGAAACCCTCATCAATAGGGAAGGCATGGTCATAAATTGTGTAACAGTCTTACCCTTTCTTGCTGTGCTTTTCCTAATAGTGTCCCACAACTGGCTTCCCACCTACATCTTCTTTCCTTTTTAGTTGGAAATGGCATTTAAGGTGGTGGCTTGGGTCATTGTAGGGAGTTAGTTTTCCTGGATATCTCCCATTATACAGGAGTAATACATGTTACTAAATTTGTTTGTGTTTTTTCCTCTTTAAAAAAAAAATTATTTGTCAGAAAGAGAGAGAGAGCAAGAGCAGGGGGAGGGGCAGAGGAAGACTCAGGATCCCAGGTGAGCAAGGACCACAATGTGGGACTGGATCCCAGGACCCTGGAATCATGACCTGAGCGAAAGGCAGATGGTTATCCAACTAAGCCACCCCAACATCCCTGTGTTTCTCCTCTTAATCTTTTATTTCAGGGGAGTCTCAGTTAAGAACCTAGAAAGGTAGAGAAAAATGATTTTTCCTCCCCTATAAGTCATAGTTTTCAACTCTTCTAAAGGCCTCCTAACACATCACAGAAAATGTGTCTATTCCAATACAGTATGGAATAATTGTTTCAATTAAACTGGAATTTAATTGATTTATAGATATATAAGAAACACTGTTTTCTAACAATAGGATTTGCAAATACACAGAAATGAGAAACAGAGTTCTATTTTTCCTTTGGCTGGGGGGCAGTGATAGGGAAG
Source organism: Enhydra lutris kenyoni (assembly GCF_002288905.1). Lineage (NCBI taxonomy): Eukaryota > Metazoa > Chordata > Mammalia > Carnivora > Mustelidae > Enhydra > Enhydra lutris. The sequence goes on along the minus strand of NW_019154133.1, from coordinate 1,448,455 downwards.
GGGGAAACATGTTGTCAAAATCATGAGTTTTCTTTCTGTTGTGTGTGCAATCTTCCCTAATTGTAAGCAGATTATCTTCCAGGCAGCCCTTCAAGTTTTCTTTCATTTTTCAAGTTTCAAAGGGGATTGCTAAGTCTTAATTTTATAATATTTGTTAAACAAAGTTATCCATGTAAAAACATTCTTGCCTGCTCTAGGAAATCAACAAACCTTTGGTACAATGGCTGCTCTAAAAACATTACATAGAAATTGCTGCAGAATGCTTTGCGCTCTTTGGAATCCACGTGCCATGCAAATCTGGAAATATTTAATATGGAAGTACATTTAAAAGTAATTGCAACTTGATTTACATCACTACTAATTTCATTCTGATAATTTTTCTAAGTAAGCGGACAGTGAAAAAGTAGTGTACATATAAGAAGTGTTATTTCTTGAAAAATATTTTTCCCATTTAATTTTGCCCATAAATACAATTATGACAGTAAAATTACTCTCTGCTCCCTTAGTTCTTTATTTTCCTATTTTTCCAAGGATATTTCACCCATGCTTCTATTTTTAACACTTTTGTATCTAGTTTTTATGTGATTATCCTGTAAAGACTATTTAATTAACAGAATTTTGTTTTTCAACTTACTGAAAATTTATTTCATTAGCACATTATTTTACTACTAACAATTTCTATGAATTATAATAGTTCAGAAGTGTGGATAAATAAAGAAACATAATATTTAATACTCTCTACAAAATACTGGAATTTTTTTACTTGTATATCCTATAATCTATGGATTCATTCTCAACACGACAAAAGCAAAATTTTATAAAATCTGGATTGCTAAAACCTAGAAAACTGTGGTAGGCACTCATAAAACAAGTAATCACCAACAAACCAACAGTGAGTTTATTCCCTCTACCACAACCTGGCTTTCTTCTCCCGTATCCCCTTGCCTAATGCCACACAGTGTCAAATGTAGAAGTAGGACATGAGCATGAACAGAGAGCTCCAGAAACACTCTAGTTCTGCACAAGGAACAGAGAAGGAAACTCCCCATCCTGGGAGATAATTCACAAATCAGATTATTTTTTTCTATTCCTCATTCATTATTAGGGGAGGCAACAGAGGCAGCATCAACCTTACAAGTCCCATGGAGTCCCACAGAGGTTCAAAATCAAAGTCCTCTAATATTTCTGAAGAGTGTATTTCCAGCTTACAGTTATGGAAATTAGGACTTGGAAAATCTGAGTAGACCAAAGTCACAGAAGGGGCTACTGGGGGATTGGGATCGTCAGTCTGTTTCTTCTGAATCTATTATTTTTATCTTCTCTCTTTTTTGCTGTTGTTGCATGAGATGGTTGTTTCTGTTTTTACAACTTTGGTTTGAGATTTTACTGTTTTGTATTCCCCCCACCCCACCCCCCCGCCCAGGGGAGAGTGATGATTAAGACATCCCTTTAGCCCCTTTATTAAAAGGGAAAAAATGTTCCTCTCACAAAAATTGTAATGGGTGTTATGTGGGGTTGTGACATAAAGGTTAAGCTTCTCCGCCAACCCCATACATGCCTTCATTTATATTCAGAGGTAGTGACTGTCTTGTTCAGATACTAATTGTCTCCTTTAGAAACTAGGAACATTTTTGGAGTAAATGTACCAGGTGGCACAGATATATCAAATCTATTTTTATGAAATAATACATTTTGGAATTTTTGTAAAAACTTATTCTAGTCGCGGATTGTTTATTTCCTATATATTGAAGTAAATAGTAGAGGTGTTTGCAAATTAAGTCATATCTGTGGAAGAATTACTTTATACACGTCATTCCTTAGTGACCTGTTGTATTTTGACCAGATAGCTTTCAAGAAATCATTTCTGATTAGTTAATTATCGTAGGCATATGTTTGATTTTTAAAAGTGTGTGACTAAAATTGAGACATCTATATTTTTTTTTTAAGATTTTATTTATTTATTTGACAGACAAGTAGGCAGAAAGGCCGGCAGAGAGAGAGAGGAGGAAGCAGGCTCCCTGCTGAGCAGAGAGCCTGACGCAGGACTCAATCCCAGGACCCTGAGACCATGACCTGAGCTGAAAGCAGAGGCTTTAACCCACTGAGCCACCCAGGCACCCCAAGACACCTAGCTTCTTATCCCAAAGTCTTTATTGTAGCTATTCCATAGGACTTCAACACTGCTCTGTGGCTTATATTAAAATAAAACAGATGGAGAAGTTATTTCACACACTGACTTTGTTAAAAGTGTGATTTTGTAAATTCTTCCAATTATTCTTGCACTACCAATAATGATACCCCCTGAATCCTGTCCTGGATCTCAATTATTAGCACCATTTGTTTTACTATCCATACTCTACACATGACTAGTAACATTCAGCATTATGGCTTCAGGTGTTATATGGAGTAATGCTCAAATTTATTGTTCTATTTTCCTGATATACTCAATACAATACAGTCCAGTTAACAGAAATTACATTATTGATGCTTTAAAAAATCTGTCTCAACTCATTCCTGATAAGATCAAAAATTTATTCTTGCTTCTGAACATTAGTTTAATATACTTACCATGTCTATGATTTTTCTTAGAAGGAAATAAAATTGCTCTTTCAACTCTACTATAAAAGGTTTGAGGTCATGCTTGACTTTATTCATCCTTGGAAGAACCATAAACATTCTACATAAAATATTTATGAAGATTTTATTCAGAGCAGTCTGTGAGAAAGCTTAGGACGTTTAGAAAATATCGCTATGAATGGTACACTTCTCTTTCTATTCTTAGCACTCTGATTTTGAATTGTGTATCTGCCAGATTATTGACACCTGGGATAAGATACTCAGATTTATGATTGACCCCATTTATTTATAAATCACTATATCTACTTCATCTAGTACATCCTAACTGCTGTGATTATCAATATTCAGTATATGTGTGAGTTATGCTCGATGGCCAATCTACCTTTTAGCTTTTCGAACTTGTAATGTTTGTAACCCTCTAGGGTTTTAAAATACCTTGTCTTCACAATTATATATCTGTGCTTCATATTATGCTTCATCTTTCTTGATTCATAAGAAAATTGGACACAGCTAACTATTCTATTTGGTGAAATATTTTCTTTACTTGGCTCATAGAGAACTCTCCTACCCCAGGATGTTCTCCTACCAGTCTCTTTCTTACATCCTTCTCATCTTGCTAACTTTTAATCATTGAAATCTCCCAAGGCATTTTTGGTTTTTCGGCTTTCCTTCCTTTTGCTGTCTATATCCATTTCCTTGTCAATCTTATCCAGTGTCATGAACATTGAACAGTGTCTAACTAGATTATTACCTCCATCCGGACCTCACCCTGAACTCCCACTGTATTAGACTACTTATTCAGTATCTCTATTTGCATATCTTAACATGCCCAGACAGCAAACACCTGTTCAAACCCTCAAAATATTCAGCATGTCAGTCTTCCCATTCCAGTAAAAGGCAGCTCTATCCCTCCAGTCATTCACACCAAAAGTCTTGGAATCATTCTTGTCTGCTTTGTTTCCTTCCCGTCCCATATTTAATCTGTCAATAAATTCAGTCAGTCTGCCTTCTGAATATATATAGAATATACTCACATCCCACTGCACTGGTTCAAACCACAATCATCTCTGGACTGACCATGTTGTAATAGCCCCATGATTCCCTTGCCCCTTGCCTAATCCCTCCTTGCTCTCAATATAGCATCCACAGTGCTCTGGGGTTTAATGAAATAAATACGTAGCTCCTCTGCTCAAAGTTCTGCAAATGACTTCCCACCTCTTTTTGAGTAAAAGCTAAAAATCCTTACAGTTATTACCTCTATGCCTGCCTTTCTGGCTTGCCAAATTCTAGCCAAATCAGCTTCCTGGTTGTTTCTTAAGCATTCACGTCTAGCCACACTTTTAATTTAAAACCTTTACATTTTCAGTTTCCTCTTCCAGGAATAAGAATAGTCTTTCTCCAGATGTGCATGGGAGAAATTCCATCAATCCCCTCAACTTCTTCTGTTCTTTGTTAGAATGTCACCTTTCTAGTGAATCTTTTTTATTTTTCTAGTGAAACTACTCATTTAAAATCGCACCTCTGAAGTACTGTATATTGTACTCATTATGTGTTTTGTCCATTCTCCTTAATTGGATGTAAGTTCCTTTGAGACCATGATTTCTAATTGCTTTTGTTCACTGCAGAATCCTAAGTTCCTAGAAGAGAAATTGGCACATCATATAGAGAAATTGGCACTTTCAATAAACATGTGTTGAATGGATGAATAAATGAAATAATGCCTTTGGGCATATTCTTATACCAGAGATTAACTTCATTTTCTAAATTTATTTAATTTATTCTTCATGTTCTGGTTACTTTCTACAAAAAGTGTTAATTTTATTATTTCTCTGTTTTTATGAGATTGCTTTTAATAATTTTGTTCACGTTTTCCAAGTTCCTGATGACAAAGCTATGCAAATTGTGGCTTAAAAAATGGCTAAGAAGAAAATAATGGTCTTGTCTTTTAAATCTTAAATTTGCTTCAAAATGTGTTACTCAAAGCCAGGGGACAATATATTGCTAGCTCTTAGAAATGGGACATTCTCTAACATAATTAAAATGTTTGATACGTTGTATGTATAGTAAATGGTATGAAGATCACTGTCATTCTTCTTAAAAAACAACTATTTAAAAAGCTGATATATTTTTCACTTAATCCCCTAGAATATAATCTGGGTTTTCTTGAGCTATTCAAGATAAATTATGTCAGAGATATAATTTAGGATAAATATGCAATGTAAGGTACAGTTTAGTATGAAGTACTAGATGCAGAAATATTTATAAATATATCACATACATTTATGAAGATCAGTTCTTAGACATTGTTCAAAATATAAATATTATAAATATAAAAATTACTGTGAGAAAATATAGTAAGAAGAAGTAGCATTATGAGTATCTTTTTTTTTTTTTGCATTATGAGTATCTTGAAGACACAAGTATTTTTGATAATTTGAGAGATGTAAATGTAAGCCAAAGTGACATTTTATTAGAGAACCTAAAAAAATAGAAACTTTAAAAACCTTAAAAAAATAAAAAGTCATTTATAAGTCATTAGTAAAATTGAAAAATTTCATAATCAATATTCATTAAATTTTGGAATTACATATAAAGACAGAAGCTTATAGAAACTACAGTGAATAAGAAGGTTGGCTATAAGATGAATATAAATAAAATATAATGAATATATATTTTGAATATAAATATGAATATAAATGAATATAAATATAAGAATATATGAATATAAATAAATGATGAATATAAATAAAGTATTTTTAGAATAGAATAAGACACTTTTAACTGTATAACTTGACTGTAGTCAGTACTTTATTATTAGGTGGTCATAGACCTTTATAAATGCACTAGACCTTAGGGGTAATTTTTATATGTACTTTGTATATACTTTTCATTTTATCTTGTATTTAATAAGAACACATGCTGTTAAAAAATATTCAAGCAATATAAGGTGACATACAATGGAAACTGAGTATCCTGACTACCCTTAACAAGTCTATTCCCCAGAAATGAAAACTGTCAATAGTTCGTTATTTAACATATTCAGTGTTCCAGAAGTACACAAATGTGCAACTATATATGTGGGCATATACATATATGAGTGTATATGTGTGTGAATACCATGTTTAATCATTATTTGTAGCAAAAAAAAAGACAGAGTGTATAAATTGTTGTGCACCTTGGTTTTTCTTTTCCATTCAAGGTATATTTTAGAGATTTCTTTTAGCAAAAGCACATATAGGGCTACACCATGAGTTTTAACAGTGCCATAATTCATGTGAACAATTTATTTATGGCCATAAAGTTTGTTTCCAGTTGTTATTTTAATATATTATAGATTATACTTCTAGGACTATGCTTTATACTGGAATCTATAATGAATTAAGTTCTATATTTTAGATAGGAGGGTCCTCCCAAGTTTGTATAATGTTTTCACCCCATAAATCCCTTTTATATAATGTAAACTTTTAAGTTTTATTTAATCAAATTTGAAGTTTTTGGATCAGTTTCAATTTTCCAAAAAGTATTATTATCTTTTTCATCTAACATGATGTAATCTAAATATATCAAAAGCAGCCTCTTTCGTCTTCATTGAAAATCACTACAAATTTCACTTGATAGACTTGAAAAGTTCAGTCAAATTAAATGCATACATAGGAATAATACAAAGCATATTCTTTACTGATTTGACACTAAAATATATATAGTAAGTTCTGGAGCAAAAACTATGTATTTTAAGTGATTGAAAAAGAACTACATGCAGAGCAATCATTTATGAGAGAGTTTAAATTGGATATATTGAATGGTACATGTTCTGTAATCCTACCAGCAAATAGAGCATGTGGAATTTCAATGACACAAAACTTGATTTAAAGTAAGATGATGCAGACCTACATTCTTATTCAAGTTTTCATTAAAAACATTTAATGAGTCTCACCAATGTCAGTCTCTGTGACATACCACTTGGGATCTCTCTTCAAGCCAATGAGCAAATGATTGTTCAACAATCTGACTTAATCATATATCGTCTTCATTTCATCCTGTTTGAATATTATAAAAGACTGTTCTAACTAACATGGTGAAATTAAGATACACTGTATAAAGCGTCAGTAAAGAAGTTACTTAGGACAAAGGAGACTATTTTGAGCATATACTTGGGCTGTCATATTTTACTTTCTAAAAGTATCAAGTGTGTTGCTATAAAACCTGTAAAATATTTCAGGATATTGGAATATAGTTTTTTGAATCATAGAGAACACTATAAATTTAAAATATAAACATGGACTGAAGTATGGAGTTTCCACAAAAAGTTAAAAATAAAACTACCCTGTCATCCAGCAATTTCAATACCAGATCTTTATTCAAGGCTATAGAAATACTGATTGGAAGGAATACCTGCACCCCATAGTTTATATCAGCATTATCAACAATAGCCAAATTATGGAAAGAGCCCAAATCTCCATTGACTGAAAAATAGATAAAGAAGAAGTGGTATGTGTATACAATGGAATATTACTCAGCCATGAAAAAGAATGAACTCTTGCTATTTGCAACAATGTGGATTGAGCTAGAGAGTATTATGCTAAGCAAAGTAAGACAGTCAGAGAAAGAGAAATGCCATATGATTTCACTCATATGTGGAATTTAAGAAACATAACAGATGAACATGAGGGTGGGGGAAAGAGAGAGAGAGGCAAACCAGATAACAGACTTTTCACTATAGAGAACAAACTGAGGGTGGCTGGAGGGGAGGTAGGTGGGGGTATGGGTTCAATGGGTGATGGGTATTAAGGAAGGGACTTGTGATGAGCGCTGAATGTTATATATAAGTGATGACTTGCTAAGTCCTATACCTGAAACTAATATTACACTGTATGTTAACTAGTTGGAATTTAAATAAAAATTTGGAAGGAAAAAAATATAAAAGTATTTGTAAAAAAGACCTATAAAATAAAATAGAAACATGTTACATTATTTCCTTTTTAATTATTCTGTGCTTCAATTTTCCTTTGATTATAATTATCTTTCCAGTATAAACAAAACAAACTAGATTATCTGTTCTTCTTTCTCTATGTCATCCAATAATATTTCAATTTTTCCAGCCTGGGGATGTCAGTTTTACTTATTCTTCCACTCTTAATAAATATTTTCTCTGTTTTACTTTTACTTACTGTTTTTTAAAGTCACATGACTGCTACTTGTTTAATAAGCCAAGCATAGCAAGATTTATTTAAAAAGTCAATGATCTTCCCACAGCTTCCCTAAATCCTGTTGCTCTGACTTGAGGTATTTTGACCTTTCATCATGTGTCCTTCCAAACTTTATTTACAAAAATGCAAACATGTAGAAAATTCATACAAAGTTATTATTCTCAAAGATAGAATCACAATATACTCATTGGTCTGCAAGTATGTATTTAAACCTAAATATATGTAATAGGTTTCCTACAGGAAAATATATATATAAATCTAGTTCATTCTATTTATAACTGCATAAAATTCCCTAGGTTGGATACATCATAAATGTTCAGTAATTCACTTTTCTCTCCTTCCACATATATTGGTGTAATATAATGCTGTGATAAACAACATTATACATAACATGAGTACTTTATATTTATGAATATATTTCTAAAAGTGATATTGGTAAGTCAGCAGATTTAGGTATTTAAACTTTCCTGAGATATTTGTAGATTATTAATAAAAAAGCCTCATATTCCCAAAGGAAATTTATGTAAGCTTGTTGATCAAGCTTGCTAAACATTCATCTATCTAGACCTTTCAAAAACTTAGCTTTGGTTTATTATTCCTTTGTTTTAATATTTATTATATGAACTTCAGCTTTGATAATAATTTCTTCTTATGCTTTTATTGTTTTTTGCTCCTTCTTTGATCTCTTAAAGTGAATAGTCAACTCAATGATTTTTCAGTGTTTTTCAATCATAATAGCATTAAAAAAGAATGAATCAATTAATTCAGAAGATAAAAGCTGTTAAGTCATAGTCTGATTATATTTTTAAATGCTATCCACCAACTTTTTGGTTAATAGTATCATTAGATGTTTTGTAATAATGTTATTAATTAGTCGATAATTTTTAATTATGCAGAGGTTACAGAGAACACCATTTTTTCTTTAAAGATTTTATTTATCCATTTGAGAGAGAGACAGACACAGAGAGAGCACAAGCCGGGAATAGGCAGAGGGAGAGGGAGAAGCAGATTCCCTGTTCAGCAGGGATCCCCACATGAGGCTCAATCCTAGGACCTGGAGACCATGACCTGAGCCAAAGGCAGTTGCTTAACCATCTGAGCCACCCAGGCACCCCTACATAGAACATTATTACATAAGTACCAAGAAATAAAGTTTCTTGGTATTTTTTTCTATTACTTTCTGTCTTCAATTATTATCAGAAAATGTGACCAGTGAAATGTTTAATTTATTTTTAATTTATCATCTATACATGTGTATATATGTCCCATGTGAAATGTACATGTATATATGTACATACATGTACACACATATTATGTATACGTGTATATATGTATATACATATATATACATGTATATATGTACATGCATATGTACATACATGATTTTCTGTTACTGTCATTAGTGTACCTTAAATACATGTATACTTTTTGTAGAAGATCTGGAGCAACCACAACTGCCATACATTGCTGGCGGGAGTGCAAATATGCCACAGTCCTCTTAGAGGTGTAATTATTTCTTATAAGATAAACATACATTCCAGGAGTTGGGAATTTTATTCCTAGGTAAAAAGGGGACTGAAAAAAAAAATGACTTGTAAAAGATTTTTTATTAATCATAGCCCCAAACCAGAAACAATGTAAATATCTATCCAGAGGAGAATGTTATGTTTGCATAAAAGAATACTGAAGTGTTACCTGGCCATTTAAGAAAACAAATAAGAGATACATTCAAAAACATGGATGATTTTCAAAAACATATGTTGAGTGAAGGGGGCCAGATATAAGAAAGTGTACAGTATGTACTATGTAATTTCATGTATATAAAATTCTAGAGTCGGTCAGTCTAATCCATGATAATACAAGTCAAAACAATGTTTTCCTCTTGAGGGTTGGGGATTGACCAAAATGAGGTGAAGTAAAACTTTCAATTGCTATTGAAATGTTTTATATCTTGGTTGGAATAAAGAATGCATGGTTTTATTCAATTTTCAATACTCAATGAATCATATGCTTAAGTTATGTGTGCATTACAATATAACAGTAATATAACTTCTTTAAAATGTAACACGTTTAGGGGCACCTGGGTGGCTCAGTGGGTTAAAGCCACTGCTTTCAGCTCAGGTCATGGTCTCTGGGTCCTGGGATCCAGCACTGCATTGGGCTCTCTGCTCAGCAGGGAGCCTGCTTCCTCCTCTCTCTCTGCCTGCCTCTCTGCCTACTTGTGATCTCTATCAAATAAATAAATAAAATCTTAAAAAAATAAAATGTAACATGTTTATTTTTAAATGTGAATTATAGTTTGTTCACTTTTCTTTTCTAATTATATACAAACTTTAACTCCACCTCAGGATCGTCTGCAGACTCTCAGTAATTATGTTGTGTTATAATCCGTGGCTGGCTTGGTTCTGAGACATTGTAGTAGTGTCAGTTTCTAGCCACTGATTTAACCCTTGAATTTAATGAATTGGAAATGTAAATAACTTCTCAAACCAAAAAGTTAACTATATTCATATCTGTGTGTGTGTATGTATGTATGTATGTCTATATGCTTGTATATATAAATATACACCCACCAGAGAAACCAAAATAAAAAGGTATATAATATTAGATATTCTTGTAGATGAGGAGAAATTGAATCTCTCATGTACTTCTCAAGGGCTGGTAAATTGGTACAACCACTTTAGCTAATTATTTTGCATTATTTACTAAAGTTATTATATGTGTATATTATCATTCCACAACTTTACTCTGAGGAACAACCTCCAAAAATACATATATACTGGGACCAACATATATAATGCAGTATTGTTCTTAGAAGAATTTGTAATAGCCAAAAGTTGAAAACAACCCACATGCCCATGGGTAAATTTTGTTATATTATGCAGTGAAATTTTGTACATCAATGAGAATTAATGAACTATAAATACACATCTTAGGAACTGAAGGAGAGTGAAAGAAGCCAGCCACAAAATGTATGCATTGTTTGATTCTATTTATGTAAAGTTCCAAAATAAGCTAAACTAAGTTGTGTCAATAAACATCAGTATAGTGCTTACTTTGGGGGGATATTGGCTGAAATGGGAATGATGGAAGATTCTAGGCCTCAGTTAATTTTATATTTCTGATTTGGGAGCAGATTAAATGGGTATGATGACTACATGCACTACTCTGTATGCTAATTTTCTTTTAAAAGTAAATGAATAAAAGTTAAATCTATGTTTCTGTGAACCCATACAGCAGACTTCCCAATTAGGATATTGCTTATGGGCCTGGGAAAGGAAATGAAGAATTTGGTTAAGAGAGAATAAATAATTAATGAAGCCTGTGAAAGCCTTTAAACAGAATAATGGGCTAATTGAACAATCTACCATGAATTAAGTAGTGTGATTAACAACTCTCTGTTCCTGAGGTTAAAAACCAACAAGTCAACAAAAAAAACCAAGAAAACAGAAGCTAACAGAGTGAGGAAGAAAGAAGAAGAAGAGAGACAGAGGAAGACGAAGACAAAGACCAGGGAGAAAGAGAGAGAGAAAAATGATAACAAATGACTTGGCTCTGGTCTCAAAACTTAAAAGGAATAAATTCAAAGTAGCAGAACTCTTTATGCTTCAATTTTGTCAATCCATATTTTTTAATTTACTAAATTTAAGACATTTTTAAGATGCACATTTTATTATTAGTTGAGTTAAACCTTTTTCCATAATCTCTCATAAGAGTTTGCTCTCCTGTCTCTTCTGACCTGAGTACCTGCTTAGCATCATTTAAGAATTAGGTTACATTTTCTTCAGAAGATAATGAGGGGAATTTCCCAGAGGAACACTGCTGTTACACTACCAACATTCTAAGGTAAAGTGAGTGAAGGTTAACTCTGAAGGGGGAAGTTGCAGGACATACACTTCCAAAAAAAACAACAAAGCTCTCACTAGTGGCTGGAAGGAGGGAGAAGACTTAATCATCCTAATAGTAAAGCTATTTTTATATGTTTCACAATAAATATTTTGCGTAACACTGAGAAAACACTAGTCATAAATAATGTGTTTCAATGGAGCTTGGAAGTGATTAATGGGGAAAATAATTTAATTTATTTCAGAAATCTTAATATGCACAAGCTTTCTAAACATAAAATGATAATGAAGAGTTGCACAGTTTGATATTTTCCTCCAAGAAGTTATGCTCTTCAGCTATCATTGGAGAACTACTTCATGAAGTGGTTACCAAACTCTTCATGAAATACTTAAAATGTAAGTACCTCGTGAACTTTGAAGAAAGTGGTCCCTCATACACTGAAAATCTGATTGCTGCCAGGGACAACATTAAGTGACAGGTGCCTGGGTGGCTCAGTGGGTTAAGCCTCTGACTTCAGCTCAGGTCATGATCTCAGGGTCCTGGGATCGAGCCCTGTATCTGGTTCTCCACTCAGCAGGGAGCCTTTCTCCTTCTCTCTCTTTCTGTCTGCCTCTCTGCCTACTTGTGATCTCTCTCTGTCAAATAAATAAATCAAATTTTTAAAAAAAAATTTAAAAAATAAAATTAAGAGACATAATAGAAGAATCAACAAATATCATAATTCTCAAGCTGAGTTTTTATGAGGAACTCTTGGTAGTGTCACAGGGCACAGCAACAGGTAAACTGGATTACCCACACAGCTATGTATTTGCTACCGAATAACCTTAGAGAACAGTCTCCAAAATCATGTTCGACACATAATAGATGTATATTTAGCATATTTTATTTACTTAGCAACACCAAAAAATAAAAGATCAATCATATGATATTGGCAGGTTTTATTTTGGTCTTTTATTTCACATTAACTGATGACTAGCTCTCATTTTAACTCCATTTTTTAAGATTTAATGAGTTTGACTATTGAAAAATCATATCTGATGTATATTATCACTTAAGACAGTGACACCAAAGTTTGTTAGCAAAAAGAAAAATAGAGTTGTGGGAAAATCACTTACAAGTGGATTTCAATCCATTTATTATTAAATTTAAAAATATTATCCATTTTATGGAGCTACTATATATGTGTTCTTTTTCTCTTTAGGATTTTATTTATTTGAGAGAGAGAGTACACACATGGGAGAGAGTATGATGGGAGGGGAGGGGCAGAGGGAGAGGTAGGAGAAGGCTTCCTACTGAGCAAAGAGCCCAATGAGGGTCTCAGTTCCAGGACCCTGTGATCATGACCTGATCCGAAGGCAGATACTTAACCAATTGAGCTGCTCAGGCATCCCTGTATGTGTTCTAAGATGTATTTGGTGTTATAATTCCTATGTACAAACTTGATTTAGGAATATTTTGTAAAGAACTTAAAATAAAATCTTATAAGACCAAACACACATCATCATTGGGGTGATTCTTTTTTAATTTGGTAAAGGATATATTTTCAGATTAAAACATTAGGTGTTCAAGGTGACTCCAGAAAAGTTACATCCAAATATGTTTGTCATTCACAGGTGATTCAAAATTAAACATCATTTTATTCAGTACTAAGATTATGTAGTAATGTTTTAGAACTCTCAGAATTTAAAATGCTTTGAATTTTCATTCCCTGAACATGTTCTAGAAAGAAATTTAATTTTTAATATGGATGGAATAACTGAGAGAAAAATCTGGAAGGCCTTTTTTGTATGCTACTGCGGCTTTCATTTAAGAGGAAAACTAAGTCTCCTTGAAAGCTAGCAAATGATGGGGTACCTTGCTTCCTATCTTCAACTGAACATTAGTATGCAAAACATGTAATGAAATGCACTTAACTTTCCTTGTGTTATCATTCAAGCTAATAGTTCCCCTCAAATTCTAGTAATCAGTGTATCAGCAATATCCTGGGTATATGATATTCAGTCAGGTTTGAACATTTCCCTACTTAGTATTTGTAAAGGATCTCCGGGGAGGGGTATGTCCAAATTAAGTAGTTCATAAGCCATCATCATTGTCTTGCTGTGTGATATTAGAGTCTCTTCTCATTTCTGTAATTGTAAAAAAGCTTCTTTCCTGTCTTTTTATTAAATAAACTACTTGGAAAAATTAGGATTTCAAAAATTTTTTCCTTTAAGAACATTAGAGATACCTAACTGAAAAATTAAGCTAGGCTCAGTATTTTTTTTTCCTTTTTTTTTTTTTTTCTTTTTTTTTTTTAGAGAGAGAGAAAAAGAGAGAGCGCAGGCAGGGGGACAGAGGGGGAGAGAGAGAGAGAGAGAGAATCCTAAGCAGGCACCACGCCTAGCACAGAGACTGATGCAGGGCTTGATCTCATGACCCTGAGACCATGACTTGAGCCAAAATCAAGAGTCAGAGATGCCTAACAGAGCCTCCGGGCATTCCAATTGCTCTTAATGCTCTAATGTTACTTTTTAAAGGACTATGTGCAATATTATTGTTTTAAAGAGTTTACTTAATATGTGAACTTGCCATGTTTATGTATTCCAAACCTTTTTACTTTCTATATTTGGCAAATAATTGATAGATACAAATACTCAATTTACATAAGAAGTTATTCCAGAGCATTTGGTGTATTGAATCTTTAGTTCCATTCAAATGTCTGACCTTAGGCCAAGGGGTGAATATAGCAATGGAACAAAGGAAAATTTTAACTTTCAATGGGCTGATGGTCTAGCAGGGAAGATTAGATCATCAACAGCTCTAACAGAATGTGAGAGAGAGTATAAAATTCTGGGTAAGCCCTTATGTGGTACTTGTCTTGACTCATAATACTAAATACCTAAGTTTCATATCCTCTTCAGTTTTTTTTTTTTTTTAATTTTCATTAAGACTTTTTAAAAAGATACATATTAGGGCATAATGACTTTGCATACATTTGTATTGCCCTCAGACATTTTATCAAAATCCTGGTCAGTTTTATACCTCAGCTAACCAAAACAATATTTTACAAAACATTTCCAGACAATTACCCAAGAAACACCTTGTCTTTTGAAAGGTGTATCATCCAGACAGAAAACATGGTACATGACCAATATTAAACCAATTATTCTGTTGAACATGATGAAATATATATATATATTTAACTGTCATTTTCTAGACATTGGGGTAAGTTTCCTTTTCCCATCAGAAATTCCACTGTAGATTTCGTATCCAAATACTTAAACATTTTCCTTCCCTTCTGGACACCCAAAAAAGATGAAAAGGAAAATGAAAAAAAAATGGAAAAGATAAAAAGGGAAATGAAAGCTCATCATTTAGATTATCCCCACAGTTTCTATACCAACTTTGTAAAAGCCCAGTTGTGAATTCTGCTTGTATTAATGCTACAAACTAGGTATCTTGCTTGGTGTTACAACGAGCAAAAGAAGAGATTGATAGTCCACCCTAAACCATCTCTTAGAGTCTATTGGAGGCCAGAAAACCAACATTCAATCATGCATGATTTTTATGTAACAGACCAAGCTTTTTTTTTTTTCCTGAAAATATCAACAAACATCTGATGAGTTAATGAGTATATGCCACTTTATCATAAGGAAAATAGCTGTAGCTCAGTTTTGGGCTTACATTCTAATATTAATAAGAAGGTTGGTCATGTAACTAATGTAATTAGTTGTAATGTAATGCAACTAACTAATGTAATTAAGTTTCACATAAATTTGACTGGAAACCATAAAATGTAAAAACAATGATTAAAACTATATTTATTTAAGGTGGTCTGATAGGTTCTAATGCTATAACTATTATAATTAGCTTTTCTGAAAGTGTTTTTTTCCCAACCACTGAAAGTATTCAACCAGGAGAAGGTAGGCCTAGTAGCCATGTAAGAAGGCACTCCAATAGTAGATGTGCAATTGTACTAGATAATATTTGAACATTCTTGTAACATAAGCATCTTATAATACTTCGAAGCCTTCATGTATAGTAGTGGTAGGTTTTCTTTATTTGTGCAAAATACTAGGCTATTGACAGTTTTCTTAAGGTGGTGTTCTTTCTTTTTGTTTGTTTTTTAAACTACTTCACTTATCTGATAGAGAACAAAGAAATTAACCCTGAGAACTTCCCTCAAGTATTTAAGATGAGTTGATAATAATGGACAGAACCTAATTACAAGAGATGAAAATAATGGCAAACACAGGTAAATCTGATGAATATAGAACCTAAAATTTAGTAATTAGGCTTTGGCTTAAGATCAGTATTCAGGAGTACATAAGATTTGTATTAATTTTCCTCTCAATTATTTGAGACAAAATCAATAGAAACTAAGTGGAGGGAAAAAGCTAATGAGAAAAAAGCCGCAAAATTTTAATTACCCCATAATAATAAATGGCTTTCATTGTAGATTACCATTTGTGATGGTTTTTTTCCTTCTCTCTATAAATTGTGTTTAAAGTTGCTAAAAATAACTAGTTTATAAGTGAAAAGTTTACGCAAAGCCATTATTTGGCATTACAGCTTACAAAACCAAAAAGAATGAGTTTGTGTTTAAGTAACATGAAAACTTCCTGAAGTCACAAAAATCAATCAATCGATACAGATCAGGTTGTGACCATTTGGTTAAATCTGTATGAAGCCCTATAGAAAATGTACAAGTATGTAATTTGCTTCTTGCCCGCTTAAAAACTTATAATTCATTTAAATCAAAACTATCAAACATAAAAATAATGAAGTAGTTACTGTTAAACAGCATAATGTAAACTTTATTTATCATAAGAAATGCCAGCAGGTAGCACCACAACTATCATGGAAGATAGTGTATAACCATGGTAGAAACAAAAAGTAGACTTTGAAGTCAGGCAGAATCAAGCAGAATTGGGCTTAATTTCTCTTCAACTAATTTTTTTTTTTTAATTAAAAAAATTTTTTTTAAATTTATTTTCAGC